>NW_024061373.1:10000-40000 GCF_016432855.1 Salvelinus namaycush | reverse complement strand
GGGTTGGGGTTAGAGTTGGGGTTGGAGTTGGAGTTGGAGTTGAGGTTAGAGTTGGGGTTAGAGTTGGGGTTGGGGTTGGAGTTAGGGTTGGAGTTGGAGTTGGAGTTGGGGTTGGAGTTAGGGTTGGAGTTGGAGTTGGAGTTGGGGTTGTAGTTGGGGTTGGGGTTGTAGTTGGGGTTGAGGTTGGAGTTGGAGTTGGAGTTGGGGTTGGAGTTGGGGTTGGAGTTGGGGTTGGAGTTGGAGTTGGAGTTGGGGTTGAGGTTGGAGTTGGGGTTAGAGTTGAGGTTGGAGTTGGGGTTAGAGTTGAGGTTGGAGTTGGGGTTGAGGTTGGAGTTGGGGCTAGAGTTGGGGTTGGAGTTGGGGCTAGAGTTGGGGTTGGAGTTGGGGTTGGAGTTGGGGTTGGAGTTGGAGTTGGGGTTAGGGTTGGAGTTGGGGTTGGGGTTGGGGTTGGAGTTGGAGTTGGGGTTGGGGTTAGGGTTGGAGTTGAGGTTGGAGTTGGGGTTGGAGTTGTGGTTGGGGTTAGAGTTGGGGTTGGATTTGGGGTTAGAGTTGGGGTTAGAGTTGGGGTTGGAGTTGGGGTTAGAGTTGGGGTTGGAGTTGGGGTTAGAGTTGGGGTTAGAGTTGGGGTTGAGGTTAAAGTTGGAGTTGGAGTTGGGGTTAGAGTTGGGGTTGAGGTTGGGGTTGGAGTTGAGGTTGGAGTTGGGGTTGAGGTTGGAGTTGGGGTTGAGGTTGGAGTTGGAGTTGGGGTTGGAGTTGGAGTTGAGGTTGGAGTTGGAGTTGGGGTTGGAGTTGGGGTTGAGGTTGGGGTTGGAGTTGAGGTTGGAGTTAGGGTCAGTCTACTCTCCTGGCGTATTTAGTCTAGGATCAGCAGCTGAAGGTGGAAGTAGCTCGGTAGTCTAGTCTCCTGGCGTGTTTAGTCTAGGATCAGCAGCTGAAGATAAACACATGGAACTGGAATGACACTCAGCAGTGGGCCTGAGGAACCATGCCTGAACACATGCCTCTGTAAGGAGGGGGTTTGCTTGGTATTAATAGTAGTTGGCTTCATAAAGCAGCAGACAACAGTCCTGAGAGAGAACACTTGGAAGTATAGGGGTGTGTCTGTCAGGTGTCTTTCTAACTGGGGGTGATTTGCCGGTCGGTTCGTTTTGATGTTCTTTCTCCTTTGTGATAAAGCTTCTCGCCGTCTCCTGCCTGTTGCCTGTGTTTGGGTCTCTGTAGTCGTGTGTGTGTGTGTGTGTGTGTGTGTGTGTGTGTGTGTGTGTGTGTGTGTGTGTGTGTGTGTGTGTGTGTGTGTGTGTGTGTGTGTGTGTGTGTGTGTGTGGATCCTCAACTCTGTCTGAGCACGTAGGGGCTCTGATTACAGACACAGAGGAAGATAGAACACACAGACACACACACACACACACACACACACACACACACACACACACACACACTCACACTCACACTCACATACACACACACACACACACAGCACACTAGAGCAGGTTGGGGCAGGTGCAGTCGCCTTCCAGCTGCCGTCTGTCTGAGCTGGGGACCTGCATCTTCTTCCTTTTCATCAGCTGTCTCTCCATCCACACCTCCCGTACTATATATACTACCAGTATACTATATCTGTCTGTCTCTATCTCAATGTAGGACCTGTCTTTCCATCCACACCTCCCATACTATATATACTACCAGTATACTATATCTGTCTGTCTCTATCTCAATGTAGGAGCTGTCTTTCCATCCACACCTCCCATACTATATATACTACCAGTATACTATATCTGTCTGTCTCTATCTCAATGTAGGAGCTGTCTCTCCATCCACACCTCCCATACTATATATACTACCAGTATACTATATCTGTCTGTCTCTATCTCAATGTAGGACCTGTCTTTCCATCCACACCTCCCATACTATATATACTACCAGTATACTATATCTGTCTGTCTCTATCTCAATGTAGGAGCTGTCTCTCCATCCAGACCTCCCATACTATATATACTACCAGTATACTATATCTGTCTGTCTCTATCTCAATGTAGGAGCTGTCTCTCCATCCACACCTCCCATACTATATATACTACCAGTATACTATATCTGTCTGTCTCTATCTCAATGTAGGAGCTGTCTCTCCATCCACACCTCCCATACTATATATACTACCAGTATACTATATCTGTCTGTCTCTATCTCAATGTAGGAGCTGTCTCTCCATCCACACCTCCCATACTATATATACTACCAGTATACTATATCTGTCTGTCTCTATCTCAATGTAGGAGCTGTCTCTCCATCCACACCTCCCATACTATATATACTACCAGTATACTATATCTGTCTGTCTATATCTCAATGTAGGACCTGTCTCTCCATCCACACCTACCATACTATATATACTACCAGTATACTATATCTGTCTGTCTCTATCTCAATGTAGGACCTGTCTCTCCATCCACACCTACCATACTATATATACTACCAGTATACTATATCTGTCTATCTGTCTCTATCTCAATGTAGGACCTGTCTCTCCATCTTGTGTCTTCATCTTGACTGATCTGACAGTGAAATGGAGGACACTCAGGTTGGTTGTAAATAGTAGGGTTACTTCAGGTTACTGTCGCCAGTCTCAGATGATTATAGTTCTGGCCAAGTTGAAAGTAGGGACGTGTGTGTGTGTGTGTGTGTGTGTGTGTGTGTGTGTGTGTGTGTGTGTGTGTGTGTGTGTGTGTGTGTGTGTGTGTGTGTGTGTGTGTGTGTGTGTGTGTGTGTGTGTGTGTGTGTGTGCGTGTGTGCGTACGTCCGTGCGTGGGTGCGTGCGTGCGTGCGTGCGTGCGGCTGTGTGTGTGCGTGTGTGTGTGTGTGTGTGTGTGTGTGTGTGTGTGTGTGTGTGTGTGTGTGTGTGTGTGTGTGTTGGGGGAGAAATATAATGTGATAGATAGACAGTGTGATAGCAGCTTGTCTGCCTCAGTGCAGCCAGTGTCCCAGTCGCCCTACTTTTCCCCTCACAGTTCATGTACTTCTGGGTTCTGACAGCCCGTTGAATGTTTAATGCTTTGTGATTTCCATTGGAGACACACCAAGGCTTGGTTTGCTACCAGGCCCCAACGTCTGAGAGAGAGAGATGCTGCTTAATGTGATGGTAGGAGCTGAGAACAGCATCCTTCATCCTCTTGGTCTTTAGCTTGATGCTGTTAAACGCAGTGTTAAAGCAAAATATTACAGCATCACCCATACTGATCTGGTGGCGGCCATTTTGTTTCACCCCATGATACAAACACACTCACAAAGTAAGGCCCCTGTGGTTTACATGGCTCACTTCCATTCTGGGAACCACAAGCCTGGTATTACTCTGGCATTAAATACATGACTTCATTGCTTATCTGTGGTTTTCCTTCCCTCTGTCTGCATGTGCTGACTGAGGATTGGTGCAATACAACAATATTGTGTATCCCATTGGGATTCTCAAATGACATCTCGTCTGTCATCTGATCTCTCAAACGAGGTGCATAGTATGCCTGCAGGTGATGTCATATGTTAGGGATGTCACCGCTACAGACTGCTACAGACTGCTACAGACTGCACGGATAAGACCTGGTATGTCCCAGACAGACAGAGGGAAGGAGAGGGGCTGTTTTAGGAGGTGAAGACAGAGGGAGAGAGAGGGGCTGTTTTAGGAGGTGTAGACAGAGGGAGGGAGAGGGGCTGTTTTAGGAGGTGAAGACAGAGGGAGGGAGATGGGCTGTTTTAGGAGGTGTAGACAGAGGGAGGGAGAGGGGCTATTTTAGGAGGTGTAGACAGAGGGAGGGAGAGGAGCTGTTTTAGGAGGTGTAGACAGAGGGAGGGAGAGGAGCTGTTTTAGGAGGTGAAGACAGAGGGAGGGAGAGGAGCTATTTTAGGTGTTGTAGACAGATGGAGGGAGAGGGGCTGTTTTAGGAGGTGTAGACAGAGGGAGGGAGAGGAGCTGTTTTAGGAGGTGTAGACAGAGGGAGGGAGAGGGGCTGTTTTAGGAGGTGAAGACAGAGGGAGGGAGAGGGGCTGTTTTAGGAGGTGTAGACAGAGGGAGGGAGATGGGCTGTTTTAGGAGGTGTAGACAGAGGGAGGGAGAGGGGCTGTTTTAGGAGGTGTATGCAGAGGGAGGGAGTTATCCTGTGAAGTGTTGATAAGGTCTTCCTTCCTTCTCCTCTTCCTGCTCCGGGCCTGTTGGGTCCTGTCCTGACTCCTGTCTATTAAAGGACCTGTTGGGTCCTGACTCCTGTCTAATAAAGGACCTGTTGGGTCCTGACTCCTGTCTAATAAAGGACCTGCTGGGTCCTGACTCCTGTCTAATAAAGGACCGGTTGGGTCCTGTCCTGACTCCTGTCTAATAAAGGACCTGTTGGGTCCTGTCCTCACTCCTGTCTAATAAAGAACCTGTTAGGTCCTGACTCCTGTCTAATAAAGGACCTGTTGGGTCCTGACCTGACTCCTGTCTATTAAAGGACCTGTTGGGTCCTGACTCCTGTCTAATAAAGGACCTGTTGGGTCCTGACTCCTGTCTAACAAGGGACCTGTTGGGTCCTGTCCTGACTCCTGTCCAATAAATGACCTGTTGGGTCCAGACTCCTGTCTAATAAAGGACCTGTTGGGTCCTGATTCCTGTCTAATAAAGGACCTGTTGGGTCCTGTCCTGACTCCTGTCCAATAAATGACCTGTTGGGTCCAGACTCCTGTCTAATAAAGGACCTGTTGGGTCCTGACTCCTGTCTAACAAGGGACCTGTTGGGTCCTGTCCTGACTCCTGTCCAATAAATGACCTGTTGGGTCCAGACTCCTGTCTAATAAAGGACCTGTTGGGTCCTATCCTGACTCCTGTCTAATAAAGGACCTGTTGGGTCCTGTCCTGACTCCTGTCCAATGAAGGACCTGTTGGGTCCAGACTCCTGTCTATTAAAGGACCTGTTGGGTCCTGTCCTGACTCCTGTCTATTAAAGGACCTGTTGGGTCCTGTCCTGACTCCTGTCTAATAAAGGACCTGCTGGGTCCTGACTCCTGTCTAATAAAGGACCGGTTGGGTCCTGTCCTGACTCCTGTCTAATAAAGGACCTGTTGGGTCCTGTCCTGACTCCTGTCTAATAAAGGACCTGTTGGGTCCTGTCCTGACTCCTGTCTAATAGAGGACCTGTTGGGTTCTGACTCCTGTCTAATAAAGGACCTGCTGGGTCCTGACTCATGTCTAATAAAGGACCTGTTGGGTCCTGACTCCTGTCTAATAAAGGACCTGTTGGGTCCTGTCCTGACTCCTGTCTAATAAAGGACATGTTGGGTCCTGACTCCTGTCTAATAAAGGACCTGCTGGGTCCTGACTCCTGTCTAATAAAGGACCTGCTGGGTCCTGTCCTGACTCCTGTCTAATAAAGGACCTGCTGGGTCCTGACTCCTGTCTATTAAAGGACCTGTTGGGTCCTGACTCCTGTCTAATAAAGGACCTGTTGGGTCCTGACTCCTGTCTATTAAAGGACCTGTTGGGTCCTGACTCCTGTCTAATAAAGGGCATTTTGGGTCCTGACTCCTGTCTATTAAAGGACCTGTTGGGTCCTGACTCCTGTCTAATAAAGGGCCTTTTGGGTCCAGACTCCTGTCTAATAAAGGGCCTGTTGGGCCCTGACTCCTCTCTATTAAAGGACCTGCTGGGTCCTGTCCTGACTCCTGTCTATTAAAGGACCTGTTGGGTCCTGACTCTTGTCTAATAAAGGGCCTGTTGGGTCCTGACTCCTGTCTATTACAGGACCTGTTGGGTCCTGACTCCTGTCTAATAAAGGACCTGTTGGGTCCTGACCCCTGTCTAATAAAGGACCTGTTGGGTCCTGTCCTGACTCCTCTCTATTAAAGGACCTGTTGGGTCCTGTCCTGACTCCTGTCCAATAAAGGACCTGTTGGGTCCTGACTCCTGTCTAATAAAGGACCTGTTGGGTCCTGTCCTGACTCATGTCTATTAAAGGACCTGTTGGGTCCTTACTCCTGTCTAATAAAGGACCTGCTGGGTCCTGACTCCTGTCTAATAAAGGACCTGTTGGGTCCTGACTCCTGTCTATTAAAGGACCTGTTGGGTCCTGACTCCTGTCTAATAAAGGACCTGTTGGGTCCTGACTCCTGTCGAATAAAGGACCTGTTGGGTCCTGACTCCTGTCTATTAAAGGACCTGCTGGGTCCTGACTCCTGTCTATTAAAGGACCTGTTGGGTCCTGACTCCTGTCTATTAAAGAACCTGTTGGGTCCTGTCCTGACTCCTGTCTAATAAAGGACCTGTTGGGTCCTGACTCCTGTCTATTAAAGGACCTGCTGGGTCCTGTCCTGACTCCTTTCTAATAAAGAACCTGTTGGGTCCTGTCCTGACTCCTGTCTATTAAAGAACCTGTTGGGTCCTGTCCTGACTCCTGTCTAATAAAGAACCTGTTGGGTCCTGACTCCTGTGTAATAAAGGACCTGTTGGGTCTTGACTCCTGTCTAATAAAGGACCTGCTGGGTCCTGTCCTGACTCCTGTCTATTAAAGGACCTGTTGGGTCCTGTCCTGACTCCTGTCTAATAAAGGGCCTGTTGGGTCCTGACTCCTGTCTAATAAAGGGCCTGTTGGGTCCTGACTCCTGTCTAATAAAGGACCTGTTGGGTCCTGACTCCTGTCTAATAAAGGACCTGTTGGGTCCTGACTCCTGTCTAATAAAGGACCTGTTGGGTCCTGAAACGAGGAAAGAAAGACTACATTGAACACCTCCCATTGGTTTATGCCCTAGAGAATATTGCGATGCGTCTCACCAGAGTTTGTGATCAATTCAGTTATATTTCAGGATATTCAATTTATGAGTTGAAAAAAAAATCATCCTAAACAGATGATTAACATTGGGCAAGACTGTCCTGATAGACATGTTCTTAAACAAAATGGTGGTGCCATGCCACCTCTGTGGTGAAAGCTGCCTGACTTTACTGTCCTCGATGGCAACAACAGCGATAACAGCACTGCACTGTACCTCACAGTCCTTGGTATCCTAGATAGTGAAACAACATCATGACACAGTTACACTACATGTGGTTTCCATGTTTCATTTCCTCCTACTTCCATGGTATTTCAGTGCTCCAAATAGCATCCGACACCTCCATCAGTGTTGCACCCCTCTCCATCCCCAGGCCTCCTGTCTCCTTCTCCTCCTCCCTCCCTCCTCATCCCCCTTTCTCCTCGGCCTCTGTGTGAAGCAGGACCGCAGTTCTCTGTGTCTCAACACACACACAGACACATTTCATATTCTGCTTTAAGTGCTTCTGGTCCTGGTGCAGCAGAAGGAATATAGCTTGCTATTAAACATGCATGAAAGACTCCTCTCTCTCTCTCTCTCTCTCTCTCCTCTCTCTTTGTCTCTCTCTCTCTCCCTCTCTCCCTTTTTCTCTCGGAATCCCTCTCTCTCTTAACTCTCTTTCTTGTACATCACAACAGTGCTGTCGTGTGAGTGTGACCCACTGTGACAATTACTCGTCCCATTTCTGTGTTTTCTCTCCTCTTCTGTTGTTGCCTTTAACTGGTGCATGATACAGTACAGCAACAGTGGTGGTTAGAGACTACAGAGATGATACACCTCTCCTGGACTGAGTTAGTAACCCTACAGAGATGATACACCTCTCCTGGACTGAGTTAGTAACCCTACAGAGATGATACACCTCTCCTGGACTGAGTTAGTAACCCTACAGAGATGATACACCTCTCCTGGACTGAGTTAGTAACCCTACAGAGATGATACACCTCTCCTGGACTGAGTTAGTAACCCTACAGATATGATACACCTCTCCTGGACTGAGTTAGTAACCCTACAGAGATGATACACCTCTCCTGGACTGAGTTAGTAACCCTACAGAGATGATACACCTCTCCTGGACTGAGTTAGTAACCCTACAGAGATGATACACCTCTCCTGGACTGAGTTACAGTAACCCTACAGAGATGATACACCTCTCCTGGACTGAGTTAGTAACCCTACAGAGATGATACACCTCTCCTGGACTGAGTTAGTAACCCTACAGAGATGATACACCTCTCCTGGACTGAGTTAGTAACCCTACAGATATGATACACCTCTCCTGGACTGAGTTACAGTAACCCTACAGAGATGATACACCTCTCCTGGACTGAGTTACAGTAACCCTACAGAGATGATACACCTCTCCTGGACTGAGTTAGTAACCCTACAGAGATGATACACCTCTCCTGGACTGAGTTAGTAACCCTACAGAGATGATACACCTCTCCTGGACTGAGTTACAGTAACCCTACAGATATGATACACCTCTCCTGGACTGAGTTAGTAACCCTACAGAGATGATACACCTCTCCTGGACTGAGTTACAGTAACCCTACAGAGATGATACACCTCTCCTGGACTGAGTTACAGTAACCCTACAGAGATGATACACCTCTCCTGGACTGAGTTACAGTAACCCTACAGAGATGATACACCTCTCCTGGACTGAGTTACAGTAATCCTACAGAGATGATACACCTCTCCTGGACTGAGTTACAGTAACCCTACAGAGATGATACACCTCTCCTGGACTGAGTTACAGTAACCCTACAGAGATGATACACCTCTCCTGGACTGAGTTAGTAACCCTACAGAGATGATCCACCTCTCCTGGACTGAGTTAGTAACCCTACAGAGATGATACACCTCTCCTGGACTGAGTTAGTAACCCTACAGAGATGATACACCTCTCCTGGACTGAGTTACAGTAACCCTACAGAGATGATACACCTCTCCTGGACTGAGTTAGTAACCCTACAGAGATGATACACCTCTCCTGGACTGAGTTAGTAACCCTACAGAGATGATACACCTCTCCTGGACTGAGTTAGTAACCCTACAGAGATGATACACCTCTCCTGGACTGAGTTACAGTAACCCTACAGAGATGATACACCTCTCCTGGACTGAGTTACAGTAACCCTACAGAGATGATACACCTCTCCTGGACTGAGTTACAGTAACCCTACAGAGATGATACACCTCTCCTGGACTGAGTTAGTAACCCTACAGAGATGATACACCTCTCCTGGACTGAGTTAGTAACCCTACAGAGATGATACACCTCTCCTGGACTGAGTTACAGTAACCCTACAGAGATGATACACCTCTCCTGGACTGAGTTAGTAACCCTACAGAGATGATACACCTCTCCTGGACTGAGTTAGTAACCCTACAGAGATGATACACCTCTCCTGGACTGAGTTAGTAACCCTAAGGAGATTTTTCACAACACTTTACCTGAACTGTTGGAGACTCTGTTGCTCCAGAAATTGTTTTTGTCACGCCACTCTGACTCAATCTGCTTGTTATTGTCCCATGTTCCCAAAGCCTGACATTACCTCATGTTGTTGTTATGGGCGTCAGTTGAGATGCACTATAGTGTGAGGTAATAGTGTGAGGTAATAGTGTGAGGTAAAGACATGTCTAATGCTACTGTTCCACACCCTCATGTAGCAGATCTTCTCCTCAGGACCTTCGTTCGCTGAATCAGGTATGTTCAGGTATGGGGTGGCAGGTAGCCTAGTGTTTAGAGCGTTGGGCCAGTAACCGAAAGGTTGCTAGATTGAATCCCACAGCTGACAAGGTAAAAATCTGCATTCTGCCCCTGTTCCTAGGCTGTCATTGAAAATAAGAATTTGTTCTTAACTGACTTGCCGAGTTAAATATTATTTTTTTAAATGTTAGAGCATGGCTGGAGCAAAAGCCTGCATACCCAGTAACTCTCCAGGACCGGAGGGAGCTGCCCTCGATCTAAACTGACCTTTGAACTGACTGGAGCAGGCTGATAGAAGACAGAGTAAAACACAGACAGACAGACAGACAGACAGACAGAGTCAGACAGACAGACAGACAGACAGACAGACAGACAGACAGACAGACAGACAGACAGACAGACAGACAGACAGAGACAGACAGACAGACAGACAGACAGACAGACAGACAGACAGACAGACAGACAGACAGACAGACAGACAGACAGACAGACAGACAGACAGACAGACAGACAGACAGACAGACAGACAGACAGACAGAGAGACAGACCTGACGTCTTGTTTAGAATATACCATAGCTGAGAAAGAGCCTCTCAGCTCAGATTACTTGAAAGAAATCATGTCACCCCCAAAGAACAACAAATAAATGTGGTATGATTTGTGAATGACCTATATCCAATTCAAATGTATTTGAATGCCTAAAGCAGGTCTGTTTGAGGAGAGTCATGCTGCTGGGCTACCATAGCTGCAGCATTCACTATGTGGTTCCAGGAACACACCCTATTTCAGCTGGACGCTGCTCTGACTGTCTGTCCAACACCACATCCGCATTTCACAATTCACTCCCTTAAAATAGTTCTACACTGCTGGGAAAATGTTTCTGGGACATTTTCAGTGCTTTATTTTCTCTCTCTCTGTTTGTTTCTTGACCTTTGGAACATTCTTCTGTCTACTCTTTGTAATTTGGTTCTCCTCATACTATAGCTACATACTGTATGACCATCATCATCCGCTGTGATGGTTTACTGTAAATACCCCTCATCTCAGTGCTGTGTATTCACAGGAACGGACAGTTCTACAATACAGGTACAGTCCTGTGTGTTCAGACCTGTGGTTGTACAGTAGCCTATAGGTTAAAGTACTAATGATCTCCTCATCTCAGGCCTACGTCCAGGACACTAGGACATTCTGTATGTGTAGGTTCAGACCTGTGGTTGTACAGTAACCTATAGGTTAAAGCACTAAGGATCTCCTCATCTCAGGCCTACGTCCAGGACACTAGGACACGCTGTATGTGTGTGTTCAGACCTGTGGTTGTACAGTAACCTATAGGTTAAAGCACTAAGGATCTCCTCATCTCAGGCCTACGTCCAGGACACTAGGACACGCTGTATGTGTGTGTTCAGACCTGTGGTTGTACAGTAACCTATAGGTTAAAGCACTAAGGATCTCCTCATCTCAGGCCTACGTCCAGGACACTAGGACATTCTGTATGTGTGTGTTCAGACCTGTGGTTGTACAGTAACCTATAGGTTAAAGCACTAAGGATCTCCTCATCTCAGGCCTACGTCCAGGACACTAGGACACGCTGTATGTGTGTGTTCAGACCTGTGGTTGTACAGTAGCCTATAGGTTAAAGCACTAAGGATCTCCTCATCTCAGGCCTACGTCCAGGACACTAGGACACGCTGTATGTGTGTGTTCAGACCTGTGGTTGTACAGTAGCCTATAGGTTAAAGCACTAAGGATCTCCTCATCTCAGGTCTACGTCCAGGACACTAGGACACGCTGTATGTGTGTGTTCAGACCTGTGGTTGTACAGTAACCTATAGGTTAAAGCACTAAGGATCTCCTCATCTCAGGTCTACGTCCAGGACACTAGGACACGCTGTATGTGTAGGTTCAGACCTGTGGTTGTACAGTAGCCTATAGGTTAAAGCACTAAGGATCTCCTCATCTCAGGCCTACGTCCAGGACACTAGGACATTCTGTATGTGTAGGTTCAGACCTGTGGTTGTACAGTAGCCTATAGGTTAAAGCACTAATCATCTCCTCATCTCAGGCCTACGTCCAGGACACTAGGACACGCTGTATGTGTGTGTTCAGACCTGTGGTTGTACAGTAACCTATAGGTTAAAGCACTAAGGATCTCCTCATCTCAGGCCTACGTCCAGGACACTAGGACATTCTGTATGTGTAGGTTCAGACCTGTGGTTGTACAGTAGCCTATAGGTTAAAGCACTAATCATCTCCTCATCTCAGGCCTACGTCCAGGACACTAGGACACGCTGTATGTGTGTGTTCAGACCTGTGGTTGTACAGTAACCTATAGGTTAAAGCACTAAGGATCTCCTCATCTCAGGCCTACGTCCAGGACACTAGGACATTCTGTATGTGTGTGTTCAGACCTGTGGTTGTACAGTAGCCTATAGGTTAAAGCACTAAGGATCTCCTCATCTCAGGCCTACGTCCAGGACACTAGGACATGCTGTATGTGTAGGTTCAGACCTGTGGTTGTACAGTAGCCTATAGGTTAAAGCACTAAGGATCTCCTCATCTCAGGCCTACGTCCAGGACACTAGGACACGCTGTATGTGTGTGTTCAGACCTGTGGTTGACATGGTTTGTGTTCATCCATGTCCAGTATCCTAAACGTTAAGGGCTGAAGGACCACTTTGTGGTTTTACTGTTCCACCCGTTCTAAACCAACCCTGTTTATATGGGTAGCCTCGACTGTATCTGCCGCTCCGCCATGTCCTTTCCCACAAATCAGTCTGCATGGAAGGTGGCTGTTTGTTATTAGTCAGTAGTTACTCAACCTCTGTCACGCCTCCAGATCACTGAGCCTGGGTCTTTAGGTCAACCCTGAGGCTGGCTGGCTGGATCTCCAGGCCTGGGAAACAGCTCCCTGAGGCTGGCTGGATCTCCAGGCCTGGGAAACAGCTCCCTGAGGCTGGCTGGGTAGATCTCCAGGCCTGGGAAACAGCTCCCTGAGGCTGGCTGGCTGGATCTCCAGGCCTGGGAAACAGCTCCCTGAGGCTGGCTGGCTGGATCTCCAGGCCTGGGAAACAGCTCCCTGAGGCTGGCTGGCTGGATCTCCAGGTCTGGGAAACAGCTCCCTGAGGCTGGAATGTGAGGTGGAGGGTGGGAGTGAGGGAGGGTGAGGTGAGGTGGAGGGTGGGAGTGATGGAGGGTGAGGTGGAGGGTGGGAGTGAGGGAGGGTGGAGGGTGAGGTGGAGGGTGGGAGTGAGGGAGGTTGAGATAGAGGGTGGGAGTGAGGGAGAGTGAGGTGGAGGGTGGGAGTGAGGGAGGGAGGGTGGGAGTGAGGGAGGGTGAGGTGGAGTGAGGGAGGGTGAGGTGGAGGGTGGGAGTGAGGGAGGGTGAGGTGAAGGGTGGGAGTGAGGGAGGTTGAGATAGAGGGTGGGAGTGAGGGAGGGTGAGAGTGAGGGAGGGTGAGGTGGAGGGTGGGAGTGAGGGAGGGTGGGAGTGAGGGAGGGTGAGGTGGAGGGTGGGAGTGAGGGAGGGTGAGGGTGGGAGTGAGGGCAACATGCCCAGAAAAGTAGAAAACCACATAACACTCACTTTCCAGGCAGGCTCGTTCCAACTGTCATTACCAACCATAGGCCTTGGCTAGACGGGCTTGTATAACAATGTAATTGATACAATGTGTGTGTGTGTGTGTGTGTGTGTGTGTGTGTGTGTGTGTGTGTGTGTGTGTGTGTGTGTGTGTGTGTGTGTGTGTGTGTGTGTGTTTGTGTGTGTGTGTGTGTGTGTGTGTGTGTGTGTGTGTGTGTGTGTGTGTGTGTGTGTGTGTGTGTGTGTGTGAAATACGTGTGTGTGTACGTATGTGTTTGTGTATGTATATAGGTGTGTGTGTGTGTGTGTTTGTGTGTGTGTGTGTGTGTGTGCGTGCGTGCGTGCGTGCGTGCGTGCGTGCGTGCGTGCGTGCGTGCGTGCGTGCGTGCGTGCGTGCGTGGGTGCGTGCGTGCGTGTGTGTGTGTGTGTGTGTACATAAACTCAGCAAAAAAAGAAACGTCTTCTCACTGTCAACTGCGTTTATTTTCAGCAAACTTAACATGTGTAAATATTTGTATGAACATAACAAGATTCAACAACAGACATAAACTGAACAAGTTCCACAGACATGTGACTAACAGAAATGGAATAATGTGTCCCTGAACAAAGGGGGCGGGGGTCAAAATCAAGAGTAAGAACTGCACCAGATTTGCCAGTTCTTGCTGTGAGATGTTACCCCACTCTTCCACCAAGGCACCTGCAAGTTCCTGGACATTTCTGGGGGGAATGGCCCTAGCCCTCACCCTCCGATCCAACAGGTCCCAGACGTGCTCAATGGGATTGAGATCCGGGCTCTTCGCTGGCCATGGTAGAACACTGACAATCCTGTCTTGCAAGAAATCACGGACAGAACGAGCAGTATGGCTGGTGGCATTGTCATGCTGGAGGGTCATGTCAGAATGAGCCTGCAGGAAGGGTACCACATGAGGGAGGAGGATGTCTTCCTTGTAACGCACAGCGTTGAGATTGCCTGCAATGACAACAAGCTCAGTCCGATGATGCTGTGACACACCACCCCAGACCATGACGGACCCTCCACCTCCAAATCGATCCCGCTCCAGAGTACAGGCCTCGGTGTAACGCTCATTCCTTCGACGATAAACGTGAATCCGACCATCACCCCTGGTGAGACAAAACCGCGACTCGTCAGTGAAGAGCACTTTTTGCCAGTCTTGTCTGGTCCAGCGACGGTGGGTTTGTGCCCATAGGCGACGTTGTTGCCGGTGATGTCTGGTGAGGACCTGCCTTACAACAGGCCTACAAGCCCTCAGTCCAGCCTCTCTCAGCCTATTGCGGACAGTCTGAGCACTGATGGAGGGATTGTGTGTTCCTGGTGTAACTCAGGCAGTTGTTGTTGCCATCCTGTACCTGTCCCGTAGGTGTGATGTTCGGATGTACCGATCCTGTGCAGGTGTTGATACACGTGGTCTGCCACTGCGAGGACAATCAGCTGTCTGTCCTGTTTCCCTGTAGCGTTGTCTTAGGCGTACGGACATTGCAATTTATTGCCCTGGCCACATCTGCAGTCCTCATGCCTCCTTGCAGCATGCCTAAGGCACGTTCACGCAGATGAGAATGGACCCTGGGCATCTTTCTTTTGGTGTTTTTCAGAGTCAGTAGAAAGGCCTCTTTAGTGTCCTAAGTTTTCATAACTGTGACCTTAATTGCCTACCATCTGTAAGCTGTTAGTGTCTTAACGACCGTTTCACAGTTGCATGTTCATTAGTTGTTCATGGTTCATTGAACAAGCATGGGAAACAATGTTTAAACCCTTTACAATGAAGATCTGGG
Organism: Salvelinus namaycush; assembly: GCF_016432855.1. Lineage (NCBI taxonomy): Eukaryota > Metazoa > Chordata > Actinopteri > Salmoniformes > Salmonidae > Salvelinus > Salvelinus namaycush. The sequence continues at coordinate 25,100 of NW_024061373.1, read as the reverse complement.
AAGTTATTTGGATTTTTACGAATTATCTTTGAAAGACAGGGTTCTGAAAATGGGACGTTTCTTTTTTTGCTGAGTTTATATGGCTCTGTTCTGCTCTCTCCTAGATTTAGAGAACTGTGCCAGAGACTCTACTGGGTTGGCCATTTCTCTCTCTCTCTCTCGCACTTTCTCACGTTCACACTTTCTCACTTACAGTATACACCATTTAAGGCTTCACCAGTCAATAAATACTCTCTATGCATCTTGTTAATTCTCAGAATCAGGGAATCCTCCAAGTCAGACAAACAGTCCTCCTCACCATCAGGAGAAAACCCCACAGACAGTGTCATAGCAACAGATGGGTTGTGTTTGCGTTTGGCTGTAGCGTTGTTGGATACAAGCGGTGGTGTTACAGAGAGAGACATCAACAGACAGGGAAACTTGGTGTGTGTGTGTGTGTGTGTGTGTGTGTGTGTGTGTGTGTGTGTGTGTGTGTGTGTGTGTGTGTTTGTGTGTGTGTGTGTGTGTGTGTGTGTGTGTGTGTGTGTGTGTGTGTGTGTGTGTGTGTGTGTGTGTGTGTGTGTGTGTGTGTGTGTGTGTGTGTGTGTGTGTGTGTGTGTGTGTGCGTGCATGTGTGTGTGTTTGTAAAGGCAAGCTGTGATCAGGGCAAGGGGGAAGACTGTGGCCCCTTCTTTTGTGGAGTGGGGGACAGAGAGGGGGGGGGGGGGGGGGGTACATTGAGTGGGCATCGAGTATTTATTTTCCATATCTATTTTTAGAGCCTTATAATAATAAACACATGCTTGGGAGCCAGCGGAACATTTAAAAGTAAATGTTGTGCACTTCTTTACCAATCAGACAATATACACTACTACCTGGATCGACCTTTTAGTTACTAATTCCTTTGCAAGTACTCCAAATTGTGTGTCAAGCTTTTTCCACTGCAGCTGCAAGAAAAAAATACCTTAAACTGCAGAAGGCACATAATGGAATCCATGTATTCTGGCCGTGTCTACACTTGACACTTACATGCGACTTCTGCTATTAGAACACAAAGATCGCATTGAAAAGACGGGTCTAGACGCACAAAAGTGTCTTTGTGGTCTGATCGTGTTCAGATCTGTCTGACCACTTCAGAAGGTGGTCAGGGATGCATTGTGTGAGGATCCAGAAAACCATGTGTTTTGTGACCGAGACACCTTTTCATTATAACGTTGAAGGAAGACGTTCCTAGCGTGTCAGGAATGTGTTTGCTGGCCTCGTAAATGGCAGCCATATATAGTTAATATTTAGAATATATATATATTTTTTGCTAACCCGTTTGCAATCTCTTTAGCGTTGCTTGCTAGCTTCAGACGTTAGCTGGCTAGTTAGCTACAGTAGTTAGCTACTGCCATCAGTTGTGGTTGTGTTATTATCATATTTAGCCTTTTCCACTGTTTGATGAATGCATACTGGCATTGTAATATAGCGTGGGAAAAGGGATAAGGACATGGTAGACACATTTCCATGTAGGTGTAGATGCATGATGTGTTCAGAATTCCACGATCAGAACTTTATGATCAGAACTCTATGATCAGAACTCTATGATTGTCACAACTTCCGCCGAAGTCGGTCCCTCTCCTTGTTTCGGGCGGCGTTCGGCGGTCGACGTCACCTGTCTCGCCATCGACGATCCACTTTTCATTTTCCATTTGTTTTGTCTTTGTTTTCTACACACCTGGTTTCAATTCCCCAATGACATGTTCATTATTTAACCCTCTGTTTCCCACATGTTAATGTGCGTGTTTATTGATTATTCATGTCGGTACTTGTCGGTTCGTTATGTTTGCTGGGTTATGTATTTACGGCCATTATTTTCGAGTGACCGGTATTTCTCTGCACCTTGAGTATTGTCTGTATACTGGTGCTGTCGTGGAATTAAATACCTTGTACACTCATTTCTGCTCTCCTGCACCTGATTCACTGCACCAGTTACCCACCGCCTGACAATGATCAGAACTCTGTGATCAGAACTCTGTGATCAGAACTCTGTGATCAGAACTCTGTGATCAGAACTCTATGATCATAATTCCATGATCAGAACTCTATGATCAGAACTCTGTGATCAGAATACTAAAGCTGCATGAACTGTCAAGACTAGACACGGCCTTTGTGTGCAAAGTAGCAAAGTATATATTTTTTCAGACAATGTTGTATATTTATTTTCCAACCAGAAAAAACTAGCTGGATGGTAGTTGTAGGCTATTTTCCTTCTGTTGCAAGTTACTCCGGATCAGCCTATAGGTCATCCACCCTATTCCCTACGTAGTGCACTACTGTTGACCAGAGCCCTATGAGCCACATCCTTTCACTAGATGTATTTACCCTGCTGGCCCTACTGTAGATGAACCCCTGTTGTCCAGATCTCCAGTTCTAGTTAACTACATCATATCAAGTTAACCCCGTAACTGAAAGTGCATGTCAGTTACCCCATGAGGAGAGGAGGGAGCCGTGCACTAGCCTGGGCCATCTGGTGCGTTGCCATGCCCACCGTGCAGATGGCTACTCTGGATAAGATTTAGGTATTTAGTTAGCTGTGTCGTTCTTAGAAGGCGACATAAACTATTTTCTCAGAACGATATCAATCTCCTTTGACCATGTTGATATATCAGGTCATATGACCTTTTGTGGTCTTTAAAACATTATTTTCAGACATACTGTACGGTAGACTATCTCCTCTTTCTTAGGTCTTCCTACAGTATGACCAGTCTGGTAGACTGGGCTCTACTGGAGTCTGCCAGTATATCAGTATTGGGACTGAGAAGTGGATTTGACGTAAAGGAGAAGATGGACATTTGGTATTAAACTAATACCCTGTTGTGCCTTGTCTCAACTGTCATTGTTTGTCAGTCTCAGAGTTAATGGTTAAGGCTTACGTTAAGACTATACCTTCTCAGTGACTCCTTCCACACACGTGTTCCCCACTTTGTTCTTAGCTAACAGAAAGCCCTGGTTGGTTTAACACTTGTACTTAATGTGGCCAAGACTAAATACATGTTCTGTAGTTCTCTCTAGATGGACGACATATTTATTCATTGGATGGTTCCTCCATTGATTGGGTTCCCATCTATAAATATCTGGGCATCTGTATTGAGGAAAACTATACTGATAAGCTAATTAAAAAGCTAAGATTGAAAGTGGGCTTCTGTTTTAGAAATAGATCTTACCTCTCCCTAAATAGCAGGAAGCAGATTGTACAGTCAACTTTCCTGCCAATTCTTGATTATGGTGACACCATTTACCAGATTGCAGCAGCCACTACTCTTAAACCTTTAGAGGCTGTCTACCATAGTGTCAATTGTTTTATCACTGACAGTTTTAATACTCACCACTACATCCTGTATCAAAAGGTTGGCTGGTCCTCATTAAAGTCCCGTAGAACAATTCATTACTCGATTTTTGTTGACAAAGCCCTACTACACAAGCTTCCAACTACCCTAACTTTGTTGTTAAAGAATAAAAAAATATTAGATACCAAACTCGCTCACAGGGTTTTTTAACTCTTGAGGTTCCTCGGGTCTCTACCGAATTAGGTAAATCCGCTTTTAGTTTTAATGCACCTCTCCAACTGCAAAATACACTGTAATTGGATGCTCTGATGCCACTTGTGCAATTTAAAATATTGATTGGGGAACTGTGGCTGTATTTTAGTTCGTTTTCGGTGATTTTGATTCGATTTTGTCTATGAATTGTATGAGCAGTGCTCCCTTGAGAAGGAGAACCTGGTCTCAATGGTGACTCAATGTTTAAATAAAGTAAAATTAATACAAAAATTAAAATACAAAAATGTGCCTACTTTATGGCCAAACTGTGCAGATGTAGGATCTTAATTTGAGCCAATTTGCTACTGCAGGAAAATAATCCTGCAGCAACAGGGAATGTAAATTATTATGGATTATAATTAATGGACAATTTTTGTAGGGGTTGATACATTTTTCATTAGGGAAAATCAAGTCTGACTCTTCAAACTGGAAATGACTAACTTTACAAGGCTTTTTAAACCTAGAATACCGTTTGCATATCCTGCTGTGCAGGAAAATTCTCAGCAACAAAAGAGCGATCAATTTAAGATCCTTCATCTGTATCTATAGTGAACCTCCTGAATTAGCCAAGTATTTTACCTTTGTTTAACTAGGCAAGTCAGTTAAGACCAAATTCTTATTTTCAATGACAGCCTTGTTCAGGGGCAGAACGACAGATTTTACCTTGTCAGCTCAGGAATTTGATCTTGCAACCTTTTGGTTACTAGTCCAACACTCTAACCACTAGGCTACCTGCCACCCTAGTATAGTGAATCTCCTATAGTAGTGCAGTATTACCTACAGTATAGTGGATCTCCTACAGTAGTGCAGTATTACCTACAGTATAGTGAATCTCCTACAGTAGTGCAGTATTACCTACAGTATAGTGAATCTCCTATAGTAGTGCAGTATTACCTACAGTATAGTGGATCTCCTACAGTAGTGCAGTATTACCTACAGTATAGTGGATCTCCTACAGTAGTGCAGTATTACCTACAGTATAGTGAATCTCCTATAGTAGTGTGGTATTACCTACAGTATAGTGAATCTCCTACAGTAGTGCAGTATTACCTACAGTAGTCTAGTATTACCTACAGTATAGTGAATCTCCTACAGTAGTGCAGTATTACCTACAGTATAGTGAATCTTCTACAGTAGTGCAGTATTACCTACAGTAGTGCAGTATTACCTACAGTATAGTGAATCTCCTACAGTAGTGCAGTATTACCTACAGTAGTGCAGTATTACCTACAGTATAGTGAATCTCCTATAGTAGTGTGATATTACCTACAGTATAGTGAATCTCCTACAGTAGTGCAGTATTACCTACAGTATAGTGGATCTTCTACAGTAGTGCAGTATTACCTACAGTATAGTGAATCTCCTACAGTAGTGCAGTATTACCTACAGTATAGTGAATCTCCTACAGTAGTGCAGTATTACCTACAGTATAGTGAATCTCCTACAGTTGTGCAGTATTACCTACAGTAGTCTAGTATTACCTACAGTATAGTGGATCTCCTACAGTAGTGCAGTATTACCTACAGTATAGTGGATCTCCTACAGTAGTGCAGTATTACCTACAGTATAGTGGATCTCCTACAGTAGTCCAGTATTACCTACAGTATAGTGGATCTCCTACAGTAGTCCAGTATTACCTACAGTATAGTGGATCTCCTACAGTAGTGCAGTATTACCTACAGTATAGTGAATCTCCTACAGTAGTGCAGTATTACCTACAGTATAGTGAATCTCCTACAGTAGTGCAGTATTACCTACAGTAGTCCAGTATTACCTACAGTATAGTGAATCTCCTACAGTAGTCCAGTATTACCTACAGTATAGTGAATCTCCTACAGTAGTGCAGTATTACCTACAGTAGTGCAGTATTACCTACAGTATAGTGAATCTCCTATAGTAGTGTGGTATTACCTACAGTATAGTGAATCTCCTATAGTAGTGTGGTATTACCTACAGTATAGTGAATCTCCTATAGTAGTGTGGTATTACCTACAGTATAGTGAATCTCCTATAGTAGTGCAGTATTACCTACAGTATAGTGAATCTCCTACAGTAGTGTGGTATTACCTACAGTATAGTGGATCTCCTATAGTAGTGTGGTATTACCTACAGTATAGTGGATCTCCTACAGTAGTGCAGTATTACCTACAGTAGTGCAGTATTACCTACAGTATAGTGAATCTCCTACAGTAGTGCAGTATTACCTACAGTATAGTGAATCTCCTACAGTAGTGTGGTATTACCTACAGTATAGTGGATCTCCTATAGTAGTGTGGTATTACCTACAGTATAGTGACTCTCCTACAGTAGTGCAGTATTACCTACAGTATAGTGAATCTCCTACAGTAGTCCAGTATTACCTACAGTAGTCCAGTATTACCTACAGTATAGTGGATATCCTACAGTAGTGCAGTATTAACCTACAGTATAGTGAATCTCCTACAGTAGTCCATTATTACCTACAGTATAGTGGATCTCCTACAGTAGTGCAGTATTACCTACAGTATAGTGAATTTCCTACAGTAGTGCAGTATTACCTACAGTAGTGCAGTATTACCTACAGTATAGTGAATCTCCTACAGTAGTGCAGTATTACCTACAGTATAGTGGATCTCCTACAGTAGTCCAGTATTACCTACAGTATAGTGGATCTCCTACAGTAGTCCAGTATTACCTACAGTATAGTGGATCTCCTACAGTAGTGCAGTATTACCTACAGTATAGTGGATCTCCTACAGTAGTGCAGTATTACCTACAGTATAGTGGATCTCCTACAGTAGTGCAGTATTACCTACAGTATAGTGAGTCTCCTACAGTAGTGCAGTATTACCTACAGTATAGTGGATCTCCTACAGTAGTCCAGTATTACCTACAGTATAGTGGATCTCCTACAGTAGTGCAGTATTACCTACAGTATAGTGGATCTCCTACAGTAGTGCAGTATTACCTACAGTATAGTGGATCTCCTACAGTAGTGCAGTATTACCTACAGTATAGTGGATCTCCTACAGTAGTGCAGTATTACCTACAGTATAGTGAGTCTCCTACAGTAGTGCAGTATTACCTACAGTATAGTGGATCTCCTACAGTAGTGCAGTATTACCTACAGTATAGTGGATCTCCTACAGTAGTGCAGTATTACCTACAGTATAGTGAATCTCCTACAGTTGTGCAGTATTACCTACAGTAGTCTAGTATTACCTACAGTATAGTGGATCTCCTACAGTAGTGCAGTATTACCTACAGTATAGTGGATCTCCTACAGTAGTCCAGTATTACCTACAGTATAGTGACTCTCCTACAGTAGTCCAGTATTACCTACAGTATAGTGGATCTCCTACAGTAGTGCAGTATTACCTACAGTATAGTGAATCTCCTACAGTAGTGCAGTATTACCTACAGTATAGTGGATCTCCTACAGTAGTGCAGTATTACCTACAGTATAGTGAATCTCCTACAGTAGTGCAGTATTACCTACAGTATAGTGGATCTCCTACAGTAGTGCAGTATTACCTACAGTATAGTGGATCTCCTACAGTAGTGCAGTATTACCTACAGTATAGTGAATCTCCTACAGTAGTGCAGTATTACCTACAGTATAGTGGATCTCCTACAGTAGTGCAGTATTACCTACAGTATAGTGGATCTCCTACAGTAGTGCAGTATTACCTACAGTATAGTGAATCTCCTACAGTAGTGCAGTATTACCTACAGTATAGTGGATCTCCTACAGTAGTCCAGTATTACCTACAGTATAGTGGATCTCCTACAGTAGTCCAGTATTACCTACAGTATAGTGAATCTCCTACAGTAGTGCAGTATTACCTACAGTATAGTGGATCTCCTACAGTAGTGCAGTATTACCTACAGTATTCTGCCCTACCAAGCAAAAAGACAGTAACTGCTCATAGCGTGGAACTGAGAAAAATGACTTTTATTTACCTTGGTTTCACATGACCCCTATAACATGACCCCTATTCTCACTGTCAGCTGTGTTGGTGGGACCAAGGCTCACTGTCAGCAGTGTTGGTGGGATCAGGGCTCACTGTCAGCTGTGTTGGAGGGATCAGGGCTCACTGTCAGCAGTGTTGGTGGGACCAAGGCTCACTGTCAGCAGTGTTGGTGGGATCAGGGCTCAATGTCAGCAGTGTTGGTGGGATCAGGGCTCACTGTCAGCAGTGTTGGTGGGACCAGGGCTCACTGTCAGCTGCGTTGGAGGGACCAAGGCTCACTATCAGCAGTGTTGGAGGGACCAGGGCTCACTGTCAGCAGTGTTGGAGGGACCAGGGCTCACTGTCAGCTGTGTTGGAGGGACCAGGGCTCACTGTCAGCTGTGTTGGAGGGACCAGGGCTCACTGTCAGCAGTGTTGGTGGGATCAGGGCTCACTGTCAGCTGTGTTGGAGGGACCAAGGCTCACTGTCAGCAGTGTTGGTGGGATCAGGGCTCAATGTCAGCAGTGTTGGTGGGATCAGGGCTCACTGTCAGCAGTGTTGGTGGGACCAGGGCTCACTGTCAGCTGTGTTGGAGGGACCAAGGCTCACTATCAGCAGTGTTGGAGGGACCAGGGCTCACTGTCAGCAGTGTTGGAGGGACCAGGGCTCACTGTCAGCTGTGTTGGAGGGACCAGGGCTCACTGTCAGCTGTGTTGGAGGGACCAGGGCTCACTGTCAGCAGTGTTGGAGGGACCAGGGCTCACTGTCAGCAGTGTTGGAGGGACAAGGGCTCACTGTCAGCAGTGTTGGAGGGACCAGGGCTCACTGTCAGCTGTGTTGGAGGGACCAGGGCTCACTGTCAGCTGTGTTGGAGGGACCAGGGCTCACTGTCAGCTGTGTTGGTGGGATCAGGGCTCACTGTCAGCAGTGTTGGTGGGATCAGGGCTCAATGTCAGCAGTGTTGGTGGGATCAGGGCTCACTGTCAGCAGTGTTGGTGGGATCAGGGCTCACTGTCAGCAGTGTTGGTGGGATCAGGGCTCACTGTCAGCAGTGTTGGAGGGACCAAGGCTCACTGTCAGCTGTGTTGGTGGGATCAGGGCTCACTGTCAGCAGTGTTGGTGGGATCAGGGCTCACTGTCAACAGTGTTGAAGGGATCAGGGCTCACTGTCAGCAGTGTTGAAGGGATCAGGGCTCACTGTCAGCAGTGTTGGTGGGATCAGGGTACTTGAGTAACCTTTATCAGACAGATCTGCTCCGTAAGCACCTTACCGTGTAGCAGAGACTGATCTAACTAATAACCCTAACCCTAGCTAACTGGACTAGCGACCCTGGAAGGAAAGCGACTAACCGATCCAACAAACAGATTACCTTCACGTGGTGTGTGTGGGATGTTAGAGGACCTGAATGAAGCTATCGTTAGTGGTGTTTGAATAGAAACAGATGAATAGAATGGGCTTGGAACTTGTAACCCTGGCAATTTGACTGGTAACTCCTTAATTTGTGTAGTTCTGTCCTTGAGCTGTTCTTGTCTATTGATGTTCTGTATTATATCATGTTTTGTGTTTTGTGTGGACCCCAGGAAGAGCAGCTGCTGCTTCAGAAACAGATAATGGGGATCCCAATAAAAATACTAAATAATTATGGCTACACTTGCAGTGGATGTCTGGTATTGTGACACAATCATTTCCATGGTAATGTAGAATGTTCATTCAAATGATGCTAACCGATGTGGCGCAACAGATGGAATGTATTTTTTGTAATACATTAACTCTTTGCACCACTATTCATTGACTGGGAGTGAATGGTACCAGCACAGAAAGTTCGCCATCAAAGTGAAAAATGAACACAATCGTAGTGAATTTCAGCAAACTTCTCAGCCAACAAAAAAGCGTAGCTGCTTTACCGTCATTCCATTCATTTAGACGTTTTACAAATAACCCTGGATTTCCTGACCGTTGGTCACGTTTTCAATGCTAATCCTGTAGAATCCAGTAACGCCACTGGTCCAATGAATTTGTTTATTTTCTAACGCCTCCGCATGGAATTATTACGCTGTCCATCATCCTCAACCTAGCTTTGCTCCTATGAGTACACTCGCAATGGTCGCCCATCCACCCATTATGCCATCATTGACTTGAATGGAGACACCCATTCAATTCATTCTATTTCTGTGTGTGTGTGTGTGTGTGTGTGTGTGTGTGTGTGTGTGTGTGTGTGTGTGTGTGTGTGTGTGTGTGTGTGTGTGTGTGTGTGTGTGTGTGTGTGTGTGTGTGTGTGTGTGTGTGTGTGGAAAGTTAGTTGACCAGTGGAGGCTGCTGAGGGGAGGACGGCTCATAATAATGTCTGTAACGGGGCAAATGGAATGGAAACCATGTGTTTGATGTGTTTGATACCATCCCACTGACTCCGCTCCAGACATTACCGCGAGCCCGTCCTCCTCAATTAAGGTGCCACTGCCCTCCTGTGTAGGAGAAGTAGGAGTTGAACTAGCGTTAGCAATGTTAGCTAGCCTTACCTAGTAGCATTGCAGTTGAGTGGACCCAAGCCAGTCTTGCCAGACAAATCCATTTAAGATAAGTTAAGATTATCTTTATTGGTCCCATAGACAAATCTGTCTTGGATATTTGTCCGATACTTCAGCAGTACATTGTTGTTGTTACACAATGCAATACTATCTAATGGAATATGATATTGTACACCAGTGATTGGCCTTACTGAAGCTAGCCTACAGTGCCCCATCATGACAAAGCAAATATTTTTTTGCTAATTTACAAAAAAAATTAAAACAGAAATACCTTATTTACATAAGTATTCAGACCCTTTGCTGTGAGACTTGAAATTGAGCTCAGGTGCATCTTGTTTCCATTGATCATCCTTGAGATGTTTCTACAACTTGATTGGAGTCCACCTGTGGTAAATTCAATTGATTGGACATGATTTGGAAAGGCACACACCTGTCTATATAAGGTCCCACAGTAGACAGTGCATGTCAGAGCAAAAACCAAGCCGTGAGGTCGAAGGAATTGTCAATAGAGCCCCGAGACAGGATTGTATCGAGGCACAGATCTGAGGAAGGGTAGCAAAACATTTCTGCAGCATTAAAGGTCCCCAAAACACAGTGGCCTCCATCATTCTTAAATGGAAGAAGTTTGGAGCCACCAAGACTCTTCCTAGAGCTGGCCGCATGGCTAAATTGAGCAATTGAGGGAGAAGGGCCTTGGTCAGGGAGGTGACCATTGGGTTATTGGTCACTCTGACAGAGCTCCAGAGTTCCTCTGTGGAGATGGGAGAACCTTCCAGGAGGACAACCAACTCTGCAGCACTCTACCAATCAGGCCTTTATGGTAGAGTGGCCAGACAGAAGCCACTCCTCAAAAGGCACATGACAGCCCGCTTGGAGTTTGCCAAAAGGCACCCAAAGGACTCTCAGACCATGAGAAACAAGATTGGTCTGATGAAATCAAGATTGAATTATTTGGCCTGAATACCAAGCGTCACGTCTGGAGGAAACCTTGCCCCATCCCTACGGTGAAGCATGGTGTTGTCAGCATCATGCTATGGGGATGTTTTTCAGTGACATGGACTGGAAGACTAGTCAGGAACGAGGGACAGATGAACAGAACAAAGTACAGAGAGATCCTTGATGAAAACCTGCTCCAGAGCGCTCAGAAGAATGGGAGAAACTCCCCAAATACAGGTGTGCTAAGCTTCTAGCGTCATACCCAAGAAGACTCAAGGCTGTAATCGCTGTGCTTCAACAAAGTACTGAGTAAAGGGTCTGAATACTTATGTAAATATGATATTTCAGTTGTTTATTTTTAATACATTTGCAAAAAAATTCTAAAACCTGTTTTTGGTTTGTCATTGTGGGGTATTGTGTGTAGATTGATGAGGGAGGAAAAAACATTTATTCTAGAATAAGGCTGTAACGTAACAAAATGTGGAAGAAGTCAAAGGGGTTGGAATACTTTCCAAATGCACTGTACATCTTTATAGTACTTTATCTTTTGTTAATTTACTCCATAGTGTAAACCACCCCCATCATGCACTTTAAAGATAGCATCCAGTAGCAGCATCAAACGGAGGACTGTGTGCTACACTGCTACTGCTCATTAGCAGTCTTGTTCAATTGTGTTATTTCCAAGGCTAAGATAGAACAAGCTTTAATAAGGCTGAGATATACAGGAAGGCATAGATGCAAATTAATCCAATTTCTCTGTGGGCCAGTGAGAGGAGAAGAGATGCGAGAGGAGAGGCGGCGGGCCCCGTGATTCCCTGTGTGTGTGTGTGTGTGTGTGTGTGAGTGTGTGTGTGTGTGTGTGTGTGTGTGTGTGTGTGTGTGTGTGTGTGTGTGTGTGTGTGTGTGTGTGTGTGTGTGTGTGTGTGTGTGTGTGTGTGTGTGTGTGTGTGTGCCCCGTTAACGTACCCGTGATACCCGGTAATTAGCCTGCTCTGTCACTATTGATCCTCTCACCATGTGGGTCTTCTTGTCTTTCTTTATCTCTCTCTCTCTCTCTCACCTATTCACTCACTCACTCTCCCTCTCTATCTCTCGTTCTTGCACTCGCTTTTTCTCTCCCTCTCTCTCTCTCACCCATTCACTCACTCACTCTCCCTCTCTATCTCTCGTTCTTGCACTCGCTCTTTCTCTCCCTCTCTCTCTCTCACCCATTCACTCACTCACTCTCCCTCTTTATCTCTCGTTCTTGCACTCGCTCTTTCTCTCCCTCTCTCTCTCTCACCTATTCACTCACTCTCCCTCTCTATCTCTCGTTCTGGCACTCGCTCTTTCTCTCCCTCTCTCTCTTCTCCTCTATCTTTCTTTATCTTCTCTCTCTTTCTCCCTCTCTCTTTTTCTTTCTCACACCCTCCTCTCCCTTTCTCTTTCTCTCTCTCCCCTCTCTCTCAATCTGTCTCTCTCTCTCTCTGTCCCTCTCTCTCTCTCTCACTCACTCCATCTCGCGATCTGTCTGTCTGTCTGTCTGTCTGTCTGTCTGTCTGTCTGTCTGTCTGTCTGTCTGTCTGTCTGTCTGTCTGTCTGTCTGTCTGTCTGTCTGTCTCTTTCTCTCTCTTAAAGCCCATCCTCTTCCTCTCCTTCCTCCCTGGATGTTAAATGAAGAGTGTACCACAGGCAGGGAGCCTCCGCTCAGCCCATCCCCTCTCCCTTGTTGTGTGTTTTCCTTGGCTAGATGAGCACCCTGACATGCCTGGTCCTGACAGCTCAGAGATGTTACTGTAGCTAGGCTAACACTAGGGAGGGAGGGTGTTATACATCATGGGGCTGAGGGGAGGAGACAGGAGGCTAGTTTGGAGGCTCTGACTAATGCTTAGCCTTTAGCTCAGCAGGCTAACGCAGTCTTATTCGTACCTTTGTAAAACAAAGCAAGAAATCTCAGGACAGATTTTTTCTCCCCGTTCCATGATCTAATAATTATCTGTACAGTTGAATAATAATTACAGTTGTAGGGAATTACAATGAACTGATTTATGATTTCCAGGGGACTCCCTCTCTCTCCCTCTCTCTCTCTCTCTCTCTCTCTCTCTCTCTCTCTCTCTCTCTCTCTCTCTCTCTCTCTCTCTCTCTCTCTGTCTCTCTCTCTCTCTCCCCCTCTCTCTCTCTCCCTCTCTCTCTCTCTCTCTCTCTCTCTCTCCCTCTCTCCTCTCCTCTCTCTCCCTCTCTCCCTCTCTCTCTCTCTGTCTCTCTCTCTGTCTCTCTCCCTCTCTCTCTCCCTCTCTCTCTCTCCCTCTCTCTCTCTCTGTCTCTCTCTCTGTCTCTCTCTCTCTCGCTCTCTCTCTCTCTCTCTCTCTCTGTCTCTCTCTCTCTGTCTCTCTGTCTCTCTCTCTGTCTCTCTCTCTCTCTCTCTCTCTCTCTCTCTCTCTGTCTCTCTCTCTCTGTCTCTCTGTCTCTCTCTCTCTCTCTCTCTCTCTCTCTCTCTCTCTCTCTCTCTCTCTCTCTCTCTCTCTCTCTCTCTCTCTCTCTCTCTCTCAATTCAATTCAATTCAAGGGGCTTTATTGGCATGGGAAACATGTGTTAACATTGCCAAAGCAAGTGAGGTAGATATTATACAAAAGTGAAATAAACAATACAAATTAACAGTAAACATTACACATACAGAAGTTTCAAAACAATAAAGACATTACAAATGTTATATTATATATATACAGTGTTGTAACAATGTACAAATGGTTAAAGCACACAAGTTAAAATAAATAAGCATAAATATGCGTTGTATTTACAATGGTGTTTGTTCTTCACTGGTTGCCCTTTTCTTGTGGCAACAGGTCACAAATCTTGCTGCTGTGATGGCACACTGTGGAATTTCTCCCAGTAGATATGGGAGTTTATCAAAATTGGATTTGTTTTCAAATTCTTTGTGGATCTGTGTAATCTGTGGGAAATATGTCTCTCTAATATGGTCATACATTGGGCAGGAGGTTAGGAAGTGCAGCTCAGTTTCCACCTCATTTTGTGGGCAGTGAGCACATAGCCTGTCTTCTCTTGAGAGCCATGTCTGCCTACGGCGGCCTTTCTCAATAGCAAGGCTATGCTCACTGAGTCTGTACATAGTCAAAGCTTTCCTTAAGTTTGGGTCAGTCACAGTGGTCAGGTATTCTGCCACTGTGTACTCTCTGTTTAGGGCCAAATAGCATTCTAGTTTGCTCTGTTTTTTTGTTAATTCTTTCCAATGTGTCAAGTAATTATCTTTTTGTTTTCTCATGATTTGGTTGGGTCTAATTGTGCTGTTGTCCTGGGGCTCTGTGGGGTGTGTTTGTGTTTGTGAACAGAGCCCTAGGACCAGCTTGCTTAGGGGACTCTTCTCCAGGTTCATCTCTCTGTAGGTGATGGCTTTGTTATGGAAGGTTTGGGAATCGCTTCCTTTTAGGTGGTTGTAGAATTTAACGGCTCTTTTCTGGATTTTGATAATTAGTGGGTATCGGCCTAATTCTGCTCTGCATGCATTATTTGGTGTTCTACGTTGTACACGGAGGATATTTTTGCAGAATTCTGCATGCAGAGTCTCAATTTGGTGTTTGTCCCATTTTGTGAAATCTTGGTTGGTGAGCGGACCCCAGACCTCACAACCATAAAGGGCAATGGGCTCTATGACTGATTCAAGTATTTTTAGCCAGATCCTAATTGGTATGTTGAAATTTATGTTCCTTTTGATGGCATAGAATGCCCTTCTTGCCTTGTCTCTCAGATCGTTCACAGCTTTGTGGAAGTTACCTGTGGCGCTGATGTTTAGGCCGAGGTATGTATAGTTTTTTGTGTGCTCTAGGGCAACAGTGTCTAGATGGAATTTGTGGTCCTGGCGACTGGACCTTTTTTGGAACACCATTATTTTGGTCTTACTGAGATTTACTGTCAGGGCCCAGGTCTGACAGAATCTGTGCAGAAGATCTAGGTGCTGCTGTAGGCCCTCCTTGGTTGGTGACAGAAGCACCAGATCATCAGCAAACAGTAGACATTTGACTTCAGAGTCTAGTAGGGTGAGGCCGGGTGCTGCAGACTGTTCTAGTGCCCGCGCCAATTCGTTGATATATATGTTGAAGAGGGTGGGGCTTAAGCTGCATCCCTGTCTCACCCCACGACCCTGTGT
>NW_024061373.1:0-5000 GCF_016432855.1 Salvelinus namaycush | reverse complement strand
TGGTTGTGGGGGCGTGGTGAGATGGTACTCAGAGGGCAGGGTGTGGTCAGATGTTAGGGGTGTGGTCAGAGGTTAGGGGTGTGGTCAGAGGTTAGGGGTGTGGTCAGAGGGCAGGGTGTGGTCAGAGGTTAGGGGTGTGGTCAGAGGTTAGGGGTGTGGTCAAAGGTTAGATGTGGGCGGTAGAGGTCCTGGGAGCTGTAGGGAGCCTGTCAGAAGTGTGAGTGATGGGAAGGAAGGAAGGAAGGAAGGAAGGAAGGAAGGAAGGAAGGAAGGAAGGAAGGAAGGAAGGAAGGAAGGAAGGAAGGAAGGAAGGAAGGAAGGAAGGAAGGAAGGAAGGAAGGAAGGAAGGAAGGAAGGGGACTCTACACTCTACAGATGCAAACTTTGATTTTATCTGCCATACTTTTATGGACAACAGTGTGTTCCTTGTCTCAGTATGGATAACTGTCTGGAGAGGACTAGGAGAGGTGGAGGGAAATGGAGGGACAGGGTCACTCTAGCTAGCAGACTTCCAGAGCCTTGAGATGTTGACAAGATCCAGGTCTTCCCCTCTCCACAGGGCTGTAGTTTAGCCTAGGGTCACGGGTCACTCCAATAACAAGCGTGTGTAATTAGCGTGGCAGCACCAATCACACGCCTTTGTTCTGTGGGAGGACCATTTAGGTTGCTTTTGTCCTGGGAAACATCTAGAGGGGGCGGGTCACTGTGCTCTTCACAGACTCTACATGGCATGTTTCTTCTCATCTAAAGAAAACAAAGCCTCTAATTTCAGACGTTTCCCTTTCGTCCAATGAACGGCGAGCTCCAGGACCCCAAGGAGGTCTCCATTAAGAATAACTATCAACACCACACCTCCATTAGACAGTCCATCTTGTCCCTGTGTCTGTGATAGATGTACTGTTGTTATAGCTGGTCATAGTAGTGACATCCCTGTGTCTGTGATAGATGTACTGTTGTTATAGCTGGTCATAGTAGTGACATCCCTCTGTCTGTGATAGATGTACTGTTGTTATAGCTGGTCATAGTAGTGACATCCCTCTGTCTGTGATAGATGTACTGTTGTTATAGCTGGTCATAGTAGTGACATCCATGTGTCTGTGATAGATGTACTGTTGTTATAGCGGGTCAAAGTAGTGACATCCCTCTGTCTGTGATAGATGTACTGTTGTTATAGCTGGTCATAGTAGTGACATCCATGTGTCTGTGATAGATGTACTGTTGTTATAGCTGGTCATAGTAGTGACATCCCTCTGTCTGTGATAGATGTACTGTTGTTATAGCTGGTCATAGTAGTGACATCCCTGTGTCTGTGATAGATGTACTGTTGTTATAGCTGGTCATAGTAGTGACATCCCTGTGTCTGTGATAGATGTACTGTTGTTATAACTGGTCATAGTAGTAACATCCCTGTGTCTGTGATAGATGTACTGTTGTTATAGCTGGTCATAGTAGTGACATCCCTCTGTCTGTGATAGATGTAATGTTGTTATAGCTGGTCATAGTAGTGACATCCCTGTGTCTATGATAGATATCGTGTTGCTATAGCTGGTGATAGTAGTGTGTGTGTGTGTTTGAGTGGGGTGGTTTAACAGTAGAGGGATGTGTTCCCAGTCTCTACTACCTCACCACCCCACTCAACTCTACTTTAACAGTAGGGGGATGTGTTCCCAGTCTCTACTACCTCACCACCCCACTCAACTCTACTTTAACAGTAGGGGGATGTGTTCCCAGTCCTCTACTACCCCACCACCCCACTCAACTCTACTTTAACAGTAGAGGGATGTGTTCCCAGTCTCTACTACCCTCACCACCCCACTCAACTCTACTTTAACAGTAGAGGGATGTGTTCCCAGTCTCTACTACCTCACCACCCCACTCAACTCTACTTTAACAGTAGAGGGATGTGTTCCCAGTCTCTACTACCTCACCACCCCGCTCAACTCTACTTTAACAGTAGAGGGATGTGTTCCCAGTCTCTACTACCTCACCACCCCACTCAACTCTACTTTAACAGTAGAGGGATGTGTTCCCAGTCTCTACTACCTCACCACCCCACTCAACTCTACTTTAACAGTAGAGGGATGTGTTCCCAGTCTCTACTACCTCACCTCACCACCCCCACTCAACTCTACTTTAACAGTAGAGGGATGTGTTCCCAGTCTCTACTACCTCACCACCCCACTCAACTCTACTTTAACAATAGAGGGATGTGTTCCCAGTCTCTACTACCTCACCACCCCACTCAACTCTACTTTAACAGTAGAGGGATGTGTTCCCAGTCTCTACTACCTCACCACCCCACTCAACTCTACTTTAACAGTAGAGGGATGTGTTCCCAGTCTCTACTACCCCACCACCCCACTCAACTCTACTTTAACAGTAGAGGGATGTGTTCCCAGTCTCTACTACCTCACCACCCCACTCAACTCTACTTTAACTATAGAGGGATGTGTTCCCAGTCTCTACTACCCCACCACCCCACTCAACTCTACTTTAAACAGTAGAGGGATGTGTTCCCAGTCTCTACTACCTCACCACCCCGCTCAACTCTACTTTAACAGTAGAGGGATGTGTTCCAGTCTCTACTACCTCACCACCCCACTCAACTCTACTTTAACAGTAGAGGGATGTGTTTCCCAGTCTCTACTACCTCACCACCCCACTCAACTCTACTTTAACAGTAGAGGGATGTGTTTCCCAGTCTCTACTACCTCACCTCACCACCCCACTCAACTCTACTTTAACAGTAGAGGGAATGTGTTTCCCAGTCTCTACTACCTCACCACCCCACTCAACTCTACTTTAACAGTAGAGGGATGTGTTCCCAGTCTCTACTACCTCACCACCCCACTCAACTCTACTTTAACAGTAGAGGGATGTGTTCCCAGTCTCTACTACTCCCCACCACACCACTCAACTCTACTTTAACAGTAGAGGGATGTGTCCCCAGTCTCTACTAACCCCACCACCCCACTACTCTACTTTAACAGTAGAGGGATGTGTTCCCAGTCTCTACTACCCCACCACCCCACTCAACTCTACTTTAACAGTAGGGGATGTGTCCCCAGTCTCTACTACCCCCACACACCCACTCAACTCTACTTTAACAGTAGAGGGATGTGTTCCCAGTCTCTACTACCCCACCACCCCACTCAACTCTACTTTAACAGTAGGGGGATGTGTCCCCAGTCTCTACTACCTCACCACCCCACTCAACTCTACTTTAACAGTAGAGGGATGTGTTCCCAGTCTCTACTACCTCACCACCCCACTCAACTCTACTTTAACTATAGAGGGATGTGTCCCCGTCTCTACTACCCCACCACCCCACTCAACTCTACTTTAACAGTAGAGGGATGTTGTTCCCAGTCTCTACTACCTCACCACCCCACTCAACTCTACTTTAACAGTAGGGGGATGTGTTCCCAGTCTCTACTACCCCACCACCCCACTCAACTCTACTTTAACAGTAGAGGGATGTGTCCCCAGTCTCTACTACCTCACCACCCCACTCAACTCTACTTTAACAGTAGGGGGATGTGTTCCCAGTCTCTACTACCTCACCACCCCACTCAACTCTACTTTAACAGTAGGGGGATGTGTTCCCAGTCTCATACTACCCCACCACCCCACTCAACTCTACTTTAACAGTAGGGGGATGTGTCCCCAGTCTCTACTACCTCACCACCCCACTCAACTCTACTTTAACAGTAGAGGGATGTGTTCCCAGTCTCTACTACCTCACCACCCCACTCGAACTCTACTTTTAACTATAGAGGGATGTGTCCCCAGTCTCTACTACCCACCACCCCACTCAACTCTACTTTAACAGTAGAGGGATGTGTTCCCAGTCTCTACTACCTCACCACCCCCACTCAACTCTACTTTAACTATAGAGGGATGTGTCCCCAGTCTCTACTACCTCACCACCCCACTCAACTCTACTTTAAACAGTAGGGGGATGTGTTCCCAGTCTCTACTACCTCACCACCCCACTCTACCTCTACTTTAACAGTAGGGGGATGTGTTCCCAGTCTCTACTAACCCCACCACCCCACTCAACTCTACTTTAAACAGTAAGGGGGATGTGTTCCCAGTCCTCTACTACCTCACCACCCACACTCAACTCTACTTTAACTATAGAGGGATGTGTTCCCAGTCTCTACTACCCCACCACTCCACTCAACTCTACTTTAACAGTAGAGGATGTGTTTCCAGTCCTCTACTACCTCACCACACCCACTCAACTCTACTTTAACAGTAGAGGGATGTGTTCCCAGTCCTCTACTACCTCACCACCCCACTCAACTCTACTTTAACAGTAGAGGGATGTGTTCCCAGTCCTCTACTACCTCACCACCCCCACTCAACTCTACTTTAACAGTAGAGGGATGTGTTCCCAGTCTCATACTACCTCACCACCCCACTCTACTCTACTTTAACAGTAGAGGGATGTGTTTCCCAGTCTCTACTACCTCACCACCCCACTCAACTCTACTTTAACAGTAGAGGGATGTGTTCCCAGTCTTTACTACCTCACCACCCCACTCAACTCTACTTTAACAGTAGAGGGATGTGTTCCCAGTCTCTACTACCTCACCACCCCACTCAACTCTACTTTAACAGTAGAGAGATGTGTTCCCAGTCTCTACTACCTCACCACCCCACTCAACTCTACTTTAACAGTAGAGGGATGTGTTCCCAGTCTCTACTACCTCACCACCCCACTCAACTCTACTTTAACAGTAGAGGGATGTGTTCCCAGTCTCTACTACCTCACCACCCCACTCAACTCTACTTTAAAGTAGAGATGTGTTCCAGTCTCTACTACCTCACCACCCACACTCAACTCTACTTTAACAGTAGAGTGATGTGTTCCCAGTCTCTACTACCTCACCACCCCACTCAACTCTACTTTAACAGTAGAGGGATGTGTTCCCAGTCTCTACTACCTCACCACCCCACTCAACTCTACTTTAACAGTAGAGGGATGTGTTCCC
>NW_024061372.1:0-140582 GCF_016432855.1 Salvelinus namaycush | reverse complement strand
ATCTATCTGCAATATTAAAGCTGATCTACCCCCTATAAAAAATAACAAATAAAAAAACTATTGACGTAACCAATTATCAACATTTGAAG
Source organism: Salvelinus namaycush (assembly GCF_016432855.1). Taxonomy (NCBI): domain Eukaryota; kingdom Metazoa; phylum Chordata; class Actinopteri; order Salmoniformes; family Salmonidae; genus Salvelinus; species Salvelinus namaycush. The sequence goes on along the minus strand of NW_024061372.1, from coordinate 140,493 downwards.
GAGATGTATCTACTGCTTGGATAATTTAAAAAAAGTTTTTTGTTCAGATGGAAATGTCAATCCAACATATCATTTGTTAACTTGTCAACAAGTTAATAGGCTATTTACTTTATTGCAAAAGTGATACTGAATTATGTTTGGTTGTCAACACAACCAAATATCAACATTTCAAAGACATGTACTGTATCTTCTGCTTGGATAGTTCCATCTGCTCCACTGACTTAGTCGGGAATTAATTTCAGTTTGTCTATAACTTAATCATTTATTTGTTGGATTTACGATAGTGGATATGACTTTGAAGATCTGACGTTTTTTCAAAGGTTCAAAGTCAACATATTTTATACAAGGTTTACCTATGTTGAAAATTGGTTACAATAATGACATAATCCTGTGGTGAAAATGTTATGCTCAAAACAATGTTGATGACTTGCAAATCCAATGTATTTTACACATACATTCCATATCACAATGCATTGACAAATGACATTTAAACAGGATTGATTGAACCAGTGTAACGGCTTTCTTCCATAGGTGAAGGAGAGGACCAAAGTGCAGCGTAGCCAGTGCTCAACATGTTTAATTAAAAGATCAAGTGAACACTACAAACAACTTACAAAATAACAAAGGTGAAAACCGATACAGACCTATCTGGTGCAGAACACAAACACAGAGACAGGAAACAAACACCCACAAACCCCCAACACAAAACAAGCCTCCTATATATGATTCTCAATCAGGGACAACGATTACCATCTGCCTCTGATTGAGAACCATATTAGGCTGGACATAGAAACAGACAAACTAGACACACAACATAGAATTCCCACCCAGCTCACGTCCTGACCAACTAAACACATACAAAACAACAGAAAACAGGTCAGGAACGTGACAGAACCCCCCCCCCTCAAGGTGCGAACTCCGGGCGCACCCCTAAAACTCAAGGGGAGGGTCTGGGTGGGCATCTGTCCGCGGTGGCGGCTCCGGCGGTGGACGAGGACACCACTCCACCACTGTCTTTGTCCCCCTCCTTAGCGTCCTTTGAGTGGCGACCCTCGCCCACGACCTTAGCCTAAGAATCCTCCCCAAGGCCCCCACATGATTTTGGAGGTAGCTCAGGACAGAGAGGTAGCTCAGGACAGAGAGGTAGCTCAGGACAGAGAGGTAGCTCAGGACAGAGAGGTAGCTCAGGACAGAGAGGTAGCTCAGGACAGAGGGGTAGCTCAGGACAGAGGGGCAGCTCCGGACTAATGGCAGCTCCGGACTGAATGGCAGCTCCGGACTGAGTGGCAGCTCCGGACTGAGTGGCAGCTCCGGACTGAGTGGCAGCTCCGGACTGAGTGGCAGCTCCGGACTGAGTGGCAGCTCCGGACTGAGTGGCAGCTCCGGACTGACTGGCAGCTCCGGACTGACTGGCAGCTCCTGACTGTAGGGCGGCTCATGACTGTAGGGCGGCTCATGACTGTAGGGCGGCTCATGACTGTAGGGCGGCTCATGACTGTAGGGCGGCTCATGACTGTAGGGCGGCTCATGACTGTAGGGCGGCTCATGACTGTAGGGCGGCTTAGGGCGCTCATGACTGGCTGGCGGCTCATGACTGGCTGGCGGCTCATGACTGGCTGGCGGCTCATGACTGGCTGGCGGCTCTGGACGCTCATGGCTGGCTGACGGCTCCGGCAGATCCTGTCTGGTTGGCGGCTCCGGCAGATCCTGTCTGGTTGGCGGCTCTGGCAGATCCTGTCTGGTTGGCGGCTCTGGCAGATCCTGTCTGGTTGGCGGCCCTGGCAGATCCTGTCTGGTTGGCGGCCCTGGCAGATCCTGACTGACGAATGGCTCTAGCGGCTCCTGACTGACGAACGGCTCTGACGGCTCGGGACAGACGGGCGGCTCTAACGGCTCGGGACAGACGGATGGCTCAGACGGCGCTGGGGAGACGGATGGCTCAGATGGCGCTGGGGAGACGGATGGCTCAGATGGCGCTGGGGAGACGGATGGCTCAGATGGCGCTGGGGAGACGGATGGCTCCGATGGCGCTTGGCAGACGGCCAGCTCATACGGCGTTGGGCAGACGGATAGTTCAGACGGCGTTGGGCAGACGGACAGTTCAGACGGCGTTGAGCAGACGGGCAGTTCAGGCGCCGCTGGGCAGACGGGCAGTTCAGGCACCGCTGGGCAGACGGCAGACTCTGGCCGGCTGAGACGCACTATAGGCCTGATGCGTGGTGCCGGAACTGGAGGTACCGGGCTGAGGGCACGCACCTCAGGGCGAGTGCGGGGAGAAGGAACAGGGCACACTGGACTCTCGAGGCGCACTATAGGCCTGGTGCGTGGTGCCGGAACTGGAGGCACTGGGCTGGAGACACGCACCATAGGGAGAGTGCGTGGAGGAGGAACAGGGCTCTGGAGATGCACTGGAAGCCTGGTGCGTGGTGTAGGCACTGGTGGTACTGGGCTGGGGCGGGAAGGTGGCGCCGGATATACCGGACCGTGAAGGAGGACACGCGCTCTTGAGCACCGAGCCTCCCCAACCTTACCAGGTTGAATGGTCCCCGTAGCCCTGCCAGTGCGGCGAGGTGGAATAGCCCGCACTGGGCTATGCAGGCGAACCGGGGACACCACCTGTAAGGCTGGTGCCATGTACGCCGGCCCGAGGAGACGTACTGGAGGCCAGATATGTTGGGCCGGCTTCATACCAGTGCGGCAAGGTGGAATAGCCCGCACTGGGCTAAGCACGCGTACTGGGGACACCGTGCGCTCCACCGCATAACACGGTGTCTGACCAGCACGACACCCTCTCACTCCACGGTAAGCCCGGGGAGTTGGCTCAGATATCCAACCCGGCTTCGCCACACTCCCCTTTAGCCCCCTCCCAAGAAATTTTTGGGTGAGCCTCTCGGGCTTCCAGCCTCTCTTACGTGCTGCCTCCTCAATCCACCGCTCCTGGGCTGTGGCTGCCTCCTTCTTCTCCCGAGAGCGGCGATTCTCTCCAACCCTTCCCCAGGGTCCTTTTCCGTCCATGATCTCCCAAGACCATTCCTCCTGTGTCCAGTAGTCCTGTGTACTGGGCCGCTGCTGCTCCCCGTTGCTACGCTGCTTGGTCCGGGTTTGGTGGGTGTTTCTGTAACGGCTTTCTTCCATAGGTGAAGGAGAGGACCAAAGTGCAGCGTAGCCAGTGCTCAACATGTTTAATTAAAAGATCAAGTGAACACTACAAACAACTTACAAAATAACAAACGTGAAAACCGATACAGACCTATCTGGTGCAGAACACAAACACAGAGACAGGAAACAAACACCCACAAACCCCCAACACAAAACAAGCCTCCTATATATGATTCTCAATCAGGGACAACGATTACCATCTGCCTCTGATTGAGAACCATATTAGGCTGGACATAGAAACAGACAAACTAGACACAACATAGAATTCCCACCCAGCTCACGTCCTGACCAACTAAACACATACAAAACAACAGAAAACAGGTCAGGAACGTGACAACCAGTTTGTGCAAATTGGAAAGGCCCTACCCATGAAGTGTAACATTTCATAGAGAGGGTTAAGAGTTGCTAAACAAGATTATGTGTTTTATTAATTCAGATCATCCCTCAGATCTAGCTAAGGGACCAGTCTGTTTGTGCCAACATTCCACTACTTGTCTTAACAAATGTTTGACATACAGTGGCGAGAAAAAGTATGTGAACCCTTTGGAATTACCTGGATTTCTGCATAAATTGGCCGTAAAATTTGATCTGACCTTCATCTAAGTCACAGCAATAGACACACACAGTGTGCTAAAACTAATAACACACAAATGAGTGTATTCCTCTTGTCTATTTTGAATACATCAGTTAAAATTTCACAGTGTAGGTTGGAAACCCCAAGGCTAATGACTTCTCCAAAAGCTAACTGGAGTCAGGCGTCAGCTAACCTGGAGTCCAATCAATGAGATGAGATTGGAGATGTTGGTTAGAGTTGCCCAGCTCTTTACAAAACACTCACAAAATTTGAGTTTGCTATGCACAAGCGTTGCCTGATGTGAACCATGCCTCGACTAAAACAGACCTCAGAAGACCTAAGATCAAGAATTGTTGACTTGCATAATGCTGGAAAGGGTTACAAAAGTGTCTCTTAAAAGCCTTGATGTTCATCAGTCCACTGTAAAACAATTGTCTATAAATGGAGAGAGTTCAGCACTGTTGCTACTCTCCCTAGGACTGGCCGTCCTGCAAAGATGACTGCAAGCGCACAGTGCAGAATGCTCAATGAGGTTAGGAAGAATCCTACAGTGTCAGCTAAAGACTTACAGAAATCTCTAGAACATGCTAACATCTCTGTTGCCGAGTCTACGATACGTAAAACACTAAACAAGAATGGTGTTCATGGGAGGACACCACGGAAGAAGCCACTGCTGTCCAAAAAACTCATTGCTGCACATCTGAAGTTCGTAAAAGAGCACCTGGATGTTCCACAGCGCCACTGGCAAAATATTCTGTGGACAGATTAAACTAAAGTTGAGTTGTTTGGAAGGAACACACAGCACTGTGTGTGGAGAAAAAAAGGCACAGCACACCAACATCAAAACCTCATTCCCACTGTAAAGTATGGTGGAGGGAGCATCATGGTTTGAAGCTGCTTTGCTGCAACAGGGCCTGGACAGTTTGCTATCATCGACGAAAAAATGAATTCCCAAGTATATCAAGACTTTTGGCAGGAGAATGTAAGGCTATCTGTCCGCCAGTTGAAGGTCAACAGAATTTGTGTGTTGCAACAGGACAATGACCCAAATCAAAAATACACCTTCTGGAGTGGCCCAGTCAGAGTCCCGACCTCAACCCGATTGAGATGCAGTGACATGACCTCAAGAGAGAGGTTCACACCAGACATCACAAGAATATTGCTGAACTGAAACAGTTTTGTAAAGAGTAATGGTCCAATATTCCTCCTGACCGTTGTGCAAGTCTGATCTGCAACTACAGAAAATGTTTGGTTGAGGTTATTGCTTCCAAAGGAGGGTCAACCAGTTATTAAATCCAAGGGTTCACATACTTTTTCCACCCTGCACTGTGAGTGTTTACATGGTGTGTTCAATAAAGACATGAAAACTTAAAATAGTTTGTGTGCTATTAGTTTAAACACACTGTGTGTGTCTATTGTTGTGACTTAGATGAATGTCAGATCAAATTTTATTACCAATTTATGTAGAAATCCTGGTAATTCCAAAGGGTTCACATACTTTTTCTTGCTAATGTACGACACGGAGCTCAAGGAGTGGAACTTTAGCACAAAACATGTCTGGATTTCCGGACAGTCACATGACTGTCAACCCAGCCATCGTTAGATGTTGGTTTAAGTTCACAACACTTACCCGTTCCTTGGGAGAGTGTGTCCCCATGCTTCCCTATACCACGTCCCTCATGTGTACATGCCCCTCCGATGGCCTCAGGTGCCATCCAACTTCTGACACCAATGCACTGAGATCGGGGGTAGCCCTGCCCGGGACATGACCCCGGGTCCGACGACATTCAACCCAACACCTTAGCCATTACATGAAGAGATCCAAACCTCTTCACAAGGTCGCTAGGTGTTGGGTTGCTACAATAGATGCCTATTTATTAGAGAGAGTAGCAACAAGAAGCAAAACATAGTCTGTATTTGTCAGCGCCATGCAGTGTCAGTAGATAAATCCAACCAATGTCCAACTTATCAGCTATATAAATGAAACTCCAACAAATTCAAAGATATATTGTAATCAGCCTTTTGTTTATAACCATTAATGACCTTCAACATCTCCTTTCTCAGAGTCCATACCACCACATGAAGTACAACTAATATTCAGAACACTGGTTAAGCTTTGGACCGGAGACAACAAAGATGGCACACAACAAGGGGTCATCCCTGTCCAATGCCCGTCGTCGTGAAAGTTTTGTTGGAAGTGAAATCAGGGATTCCATTTCACTTCTGGATGTTTTGTACTCAAATGCATTTGAAGAAGAGGACATAGACTCCGCAGTAGCTAAGAAGACAGAGGTAGATTTTTACAGAGGAGCCCCACCTCAATGGCTTAACTTCTACTGGGCTGAAAGGGCAACGTCAGCTGATAAAACATCCCCCTTTATCAAAAGAGACGGATACACTGAGCTGATAGAAAATATTATGAAACGGAGTAAGGGCGACCTGACTTCTACCATGAATCTGCTGCATCAGCCAGGCAGTGGAGGAACCACTCTGGCCAAACAGGTGCTCTGGGATATGCGTAAAAAGCTCAGATGTGCTGTTCTTACAGGTGCTACCTCAGATATCCCCGCTACCGCCAAGCAGGTGATTCACCTTTTCACTGCAGGCAGTCAAGGCCCGCCGAACACTGTGCTCTTACTGCTGGAAGATGAGCGTATTCTGGAGAATCTGCAGGATGCCATCATGAAAGAGACTGCAGAGAAAAACATTAAGACCAACAGGCCTGTGGTCATCATTTTAAGCTGTGTGCGTAAGGCAGTTATCAAACAAGAGGACCATAACAACTCAAGACATATTATTCTCAGGACGGAACTTTCTGAAGCAGAGAAACAACAGTTTGAGGAGAAACAGATTGAGATCAGTCGAAGCTACATTAATGAACACAAACAGTTTCATGGCTTTAACATAATGCAATCCAATTTCAGTGGAGATTATGTTAAAGAAACATGTGCCTTTTTAGATGTCAGGAAAAATAGAAGATCTAAAAATTCCCAGCTTCTTGCATTCTTATCACTGGTGAATGCCTACGTCCCTGGCTCCCACCTTCTGCAGTCTCAATGTCAGGCATTCCTTGGTCCTCCAGATCCCATTTATGGAGGTCCTTCCTTTGAGCAGCGAATGGAGCCTTTCACTCATCTGATAGTGACATTCCCTGCTCGACAGGGACAAGACAAACATGTCTGCATGGCTCACTCACTGATTGCACAGCAGTGTGTTAAGGTACTGGCTATGGCAGGTGTGACCAGGAGTGATACAGCAAGGAACTTTCTGACTGAATTTTGTAGAGAAGAGGTACAACAATTTTTAGTTCAAGACATGTTAACGAAAAGGGAAATTGGAGAAGAGCGAAAAGACACGTTTTCCAGGTTGATTCAAGATATTGAAGGCGAAGAATCCAAAAGCAATGTTGTATCTGTTTTACAATTAGCTTCAGAGATATTCAAGCAAAACCCATTTCTTCCTCAAAATCTTGCTCGTTTTCTTTACATTGAGAGAAAGGCCTATTTTAAAGCGGAGAAGTGGGCAAAAATAGCAAAAGAAAGAGATCCTAACAGTTCATTTGTTGCTGATACACTGGGGCAAGTATACAAGAACCATTTGAAGAGCAAGGTCCGTGATCCTTCCATCTCTGCACAAGACATCTTGGAACTGGCAGAAAAGGCCTTTGAGGCTTTCAAAGATGAGGAAAGGGCTGCTGAAAATGAGCAAGGAGCAGACATGCAAGATGATGGTATGACCAAAGTCACAAACATCTTTAACAACAGAGGACTATTTAGTTATCTACAGGTTGCCAACATTGTTTTTGAATCACTTGTCTCGCTTGATAAAAACTGGCAAAAGGTCCTTACCATGGAAATATCCGCTGACTCCTTCGTATCAATCGGACAGAAAAAGCTCTTCAAGTACAAGCCACTCATCATCAGCCTCAGGGATGAGGTGGAGAGGAAATGTGAGTTTTTTGACAGTTACTTGACTTACTCCAAGCACAGCATAGAGAAAGATGAACCACATTACTTTCAGACTGATGTCAAGAACTGCTACTGCAAATATGTGGGGACATGCACACCTATACACTCAGAGTCTGCAATAGATGTACCCCTCCAGAAGCTCAAAGAGGAAATGCTTCGCTGTCTTGACAAGGGCTATGATAAAATGCACTTTTGGGAGGAAATAAAAAAGGATTGGGAAAAAAAGAAAGATGGTGGTGGTGAGAATAACGCTTCCCAAAACTTAATCCTTGCCAACATCATCTTAAGCGAAGTGGAAACAGCATCTCCAATGCTTACCCCTTTGCCAATCCTAAGAAGCATTCTGGAGAGAAATCTTTTGGCTAATTTTGGTAACCAAACCCCAGAGTTTTACTTCTTAGTCCTTTTGCTGTTTTGGCCCGAGGAGCATAAGAAAATGGATTTCAATATGGACCTCAACAAATGTGTTCTGGAGATGCAAGACTCCTACAAAAATACATACAAGAAGCATCTTCGCTTAAGGTACCTTCGCCCCCTTATTTTCCTGGGACGGGGTGAGGGTTTGAGCAGACTGGTTCATAGATCAAAAATAGACAACCTATTGGTAGAGGAGAGTGGTGAGGTGTGGAGAGAACCCAGTGTCCAGGACCTTCTTCTTCCAGTCAATGGAGTGGTTAGACAGCGCAGGGTGTTTGCGCGCGTTGATGGCAAGGAGATTGAAGTTTCTGCCGAAGAACAAAGCAAAGTTTGGAAGTCCGGAGGCGTCTGCTTCTACCTTGGCTTCACCATTAGAGGTCCTGTAGCCTACGGCATCCACTACCCATCCCATTCAGATAGGATTAAAGAGGAGGAGCCTCGTAAAATGTTGGAAGTACCGGACATCAAATTGATTAAAGACGGTAAGACAGTTCTTTTTCAAATTTGTATCTCTATATTCTCTCACTCATGTTCAAGTTCTTGATATTTTAATGTGCTAATACACAATATAATGACACGGGACGTCCAAACCCACCAATCTACACAGGGGAGACAGTGACGCTGGGAGCATTTGTGACTCATCTCATGGAGATCATTATTTGCACTAAATATCATTGTTATTGTATTTGTGATATCATTGATTTTAAAATGCTTTGTGTACCAGGAAATTAAGACCACTGTATTATCACTGAGGTTAATGCTTGGTGTGGTTGATTTTCTGATTGACGTGTCTGTCCCCAGGGGCTGTGAGAAGTTGCCCAACATGTGCCAATGTGATGGTGAGCTAATGTTTGTTACAGTATTCATAGAGTGTATAATAGTAGTAGATAGGTTTTTGACAAATGAAACGTTTTACCACAAACTATGTTGACTGTGCTCTTTATTCATGAATATAACATAGTTTCCATGACAATAAAGAAATATGTTGGGGAAATTGTACATTTTGTCTATTTTCACATGGAATTACCCAGCTGGCAGCTGCCCTCTTAGACAAAATGATTACAAAAGCGTTCTTTGCAGAGGGATAGGGTTCTACCAAGAACCTTTAACATGCTTAGAACTGTTTTTGGAAGAAAAGGTTTTTTTGTTGTTTTTTTTAAGGCAAGAAGGATTCTTTGGAAGGCAAGAAGCTTCTGAATCTGAATAAGCATATTTATTGTAATTTCTATAATTTACATAGTGCTTGAGCATTTGTGTTTAACTCAGTGTTTAAACTTTAACATCAGGAGTTTGAGTAATCTGAAAAGTTAAAAGAGATAGGTGAGCAAACCTATATGGGAATATTTGTGCATATATATATCTGGTATTCCCATAATAATTTGACATGTAACTGACATAGTGGTGTAAAATAACTCCAGTGTTGATATTAATAACCAGAGTGTGGTTGTCATTTGTACTCTATGTGGAGTGTAACTTTCAAAACCACGCCAATCATAATCATATTTCCCAGTATGCTCTATTGCAGGTTGATTTTCAGAATTGTTTGTTTTAATATCTGTGTTTTTGCATGTACATTGATTGGTTGATTAATCTTATGCTACACAAAGATTAATAACGTACATTTTCCTAAACTAATCCAATCTGTTAGTAGTTGGATTTATTGCACTCATTACTGGGATGGTTGTTCAAGTTTAGATGTAGATTTAGTCTCATTTATCAATCTTCACTACCTTTGATGTCATTCTGAATGCAGGTTGCAAGTGATAAAAATTATAATTGTTGGATATCCTCACTCTGGCTGGATTCCAATAGGAATTACACATCACTTTGAAAGCGAGCATAATGTGACTTGCAGGCCTAACGTGGCCTGTAAACCAGGAGTTTCCTACCACTATTCTAGGCCCTCAAAGAAAATTCTTATGATATATGAAAAGGGTTCTTAGTAGATCCGTTCATAGAGGGTTCTAGGTAGAACCATTTACAGGGGGTTCTATGAAGAACCCTACAACACTACACTCTATGCAAAGGATTCTACCTATGACAAAAAAGGGTTCCCTTATGGGGACCAACCAAAGAACCCTATATGGTTTTACTTAGCAACTTTTTTTCTAACCAGAAACCATTCTTCATTAAATTGCAAATTAATGTATAGAATAAGCAGGTTTAAAAAAGTGTGAAGGCAAGTAAGGCAAAGAAACCCTTCAAAGTGCAAAGTACAACCTTCACACTACGATGTTTTAAGAATGATGTCATAAATACAGTTTGATAATCTGTGATAATCAGAGATCAATGTTCCCTTATTCAGGAATCTACCAATTGGGTTCAGGTTGAACCTGCAGTCTTCACTGAAGAAGGCCCAATGTTCAGGTACACTCCTGGATTGGATTAGTCCCTCACCATATATCGTATGATAAAAGCTTTAAGTTTTGCTACCCAACAATTCTGTCTTAGGATAACAGTAACTAGATGGAATAAACCTCCTATCCATTATTTAAAGAAAGTTTGACTTCATAGCGTTTGTTGAACTACTTGTAAAAACTTAGGAAATACAGTATGTGAGGATCTACAGAAAAGTTTAACAAAGTAAAGTAACCATTATGATGTTTGTCAACTGCTGATAAACAATTAAATACATGACTTACTTACTAAATCCATTCTGTCTTCTTATCATGGCATCCCTAGCATGTCTCGCCTGGGGCGCTACGAGTGCAGAGTATCAGGGCTCCGGTGGGTGTGTAAAGACCATGTCAATCTGAAGTATCAATTCAGCTCGTGGGAACCTCACAGGGCAATGATGAAAAGCTTGGGGTACAAGCAAGGTGGCCCCCTATTGGATGTCACAGTCATTTCAGGAGAACTGGAAGAAGTGCATCTGCCACATTTTGCCTGTTTTGGTATGGGCGTATATGTTTATAATTCAAATATAACTGATGCAAACTACTTTTAAAAAGCCTTGTTGTTGATGTCAACCTGATGTTTATGCAAATGTGCCTGTTTTTATCTCTGCAGGCAATGATCCCTCCTTTAAAGAGAAAGTGAGAGTTCTACATGTAGAAGACTGTGGTGTGTCCGTAAAACAAGTGGATGAAGTCACCCGCTTCCACGTCAAGATCCTCCATCCAACCTTCTCTCCAAAAGGAGTTCTCGTGAGATCTGGCTTTCCGGTGAAAGCCCACTGTGACTTGCTGCTCTACCAGGCCAAGGCAGCATTCCTCACTCTACATGCATATCTGGTGCCCTGTGATTCTTCTGTAGAACAGGTTATTTCCACTTATTGTTCTCCTCTGTGGTTAAATCATCTCTCAATGTTATCAATGCAGATAATACCAGTGGATTTAGAAAATTGACATTTAATATACAGTGTAGCCAAGCTCCTATTCAGTGTTTGACTTGTAAGGAGCTCACCGGAGCTGACTACCAGCACATCAAATGTTCTACTATTGAGATCCTGTTGCTCTTATAGAATATTAGCTCAAAAGTATTGTGGAGCTCCTGCACCTAAATACTGACTGTACCGGAACCCAAAATGAGTAAAGCACTGCCTATACAGTTCCTACAGGCGGAAAAACAGCTGTTTATTTTCCATCCAAAAGCAGGGAAATTTGGTTGACTTGTGGTGTTAGGAAACCTTAGGGGTAAGAGTCCGATATGGTGTTGCTGTGTCAACATCTCCCAGCAGTTCTTCTCGGGGTAGCTGGGTACTTTAGTTTACAATGTTATATAATTCATTCATTGAAATCTCTTTCAAACTACAAAATCTAACAAAATGTCATGTGTGAATGGTTTTGACAAGGACATGTTGGCTTATGCTTCTTCAGGCAATGAAGAAAAAGGAGCAGTCTTATGGATACAGGAGTATCAGAAAGCCGCAACCAGTCAAGTCCCTTCGGATGAAGGATTGGTTCAGCCTCACAACGTTGTCTCCTTCTGCTGAAGTTAAACCTCCTGTATGTTTTAAGCTCCCACAGAATGTTAATCTAATTAAAAAAGCAACAGCAATTTTAATATACTAACAAAAACTACCAAAAAAAACAACTCTCTCTCATCTACTGCCTCCACAGAATATGAAGCTGAGATATGACAACACCAAACCAAACTTCTTTGAGGTGTTCATAAAAGATGCAGATGTTGACTTCAGTATGAAGCTAATCAGTGACGTGGAGGGGGAAATCGTCTGGGATCACACAATACGAAGAGGTCAGAAAAATATTATGCCAAAAAGATCAGTGTCTCAACATTGACTAAACATGCACCATGTCAGTTAAAGTCAAAGATAATAAAACATTTTAAATCCCCAGCCGACTACAGAGACGAAAGGACTCAATTCACAAAGTAAGCATTTTGTGGACCTCCACCGGACAGACCTGAGACTGAGCGAGGTAGACCCCATCTTGGACAGACTCCTGAAGAGTGGAGTCATCACTGACAATGGCTACAGTGACGTGAGATCTGAAAGAACCAAACAGAAGAAGATGAGGGAGCTCTTTGATGGGCCCCTGACAGGATGTGGCCCCAAAGGCAAAGATATTTTCTTAGAGATCCTGAAAGAGCAGGAGCCATTTCTAATCAGAGAATTGAAGGGTGAATGAGAAGCTGGGGAGGTGAATGAATTTGAAGTTTAATTTTAGGGGAATGGACACAGATGACAGACTCCTAGAGGCTGACGAGGGCTATGATAAGTTGAGGGCTAAATTCACCACCCAGGACCAGATGAGGCGCTCTACTCAGGACCAACAACGTCAAGGAGCACAAAAGACACTTTCTATGTCATCCTGGAGGTGCTGGCGTCATCCCTGATCAATGAACTATTCATGGACAAACCACCTATAATCAATGATAGGTGAATGAAGGGAGGGGGGCGAAGTGTTTCTAAAAAGGGGCAGAAAACTTTCTCTTTGTTTCTTTGTGTGTTCATGACTTTGTGAAAATAATCACAAATGTTTCAAATAAAACACATTGTTTTATGGAGGGTTGGAGTTTGATTAGAATTGTATTTATTTATTTAGAGACAACAAAATATATAAAGGATAGATTTTTAAGAAAATACAATGAAAAGACGATAAAGAAAAATGTAATGACTTAATTTAGGCAACTATGTGAATGCCAAGTCAGTGATGGTAAGGAATACCAGTGATCAGCATGTCAATCAAAATACAAATATATAACATTGTAAATCTTTATTCAACAGCATATAACAGCTTATAATTTATAAAACGTTGCTTCTATCATCCGTACTGGGCAGGCATGTCCTCCCAAGCATCAATATGACTAACTCTTACGAGTGGCTTTGTTTGTGTCTTGTAAAGTATTGCATTAAAGCAAACCCCCTGCCACACCTGTTGCATACAAACTTAATTTATTTCTGATGCGTTTTCTGATGCCCTTTAATGTTACTGAGCTGGGTGAAATATTTCCTGCATATGTCACAATGGTATGGCTTCTCCCCTGTGTGGATTCTCTGATGGACTTTCAGCTCCACTTCAAATAAAAAAGGACTCAACTCTTGACTGAACTGTTAACTGCGGTCAGGGAAACTGCAAGCGTAACGGCTTCTCCTTGATGTGTGTTTGCTGATGTGTTTGTGTTTGTATCGACTCAAAATCCTGCCAGAACCACCAGTGAACGCACACAGGTGAAAAGCCGTACCCTTGTTCTCAATGTGGCCAGGCCTTCAGTCAGACCGGCAACTTAAAAAAACACATGATGGCCTTCCATAGCACTGATGGTGCAGGGAAACCTCACCGATGCACCACGTGCGACCGAGGATTGATGAGTCTTACAGAGTTAAACGTTCACAAGCTCCTTCATTCCGGACTGAAACCACACTGCTGCTCCGAGTGCGGGAAAAGCTTCCGACTCCAATCACGTCTGAAAGATCACCAACGGGACCACTTTGAGTGGGCCGAAAACAGTCGTGCACTCGCCCTACTGTCCGAGTGGTTATCTTACAGAAACGTACCACTTCTATTGCATATGCAGACAAACATCCACCGCATGAACCTTATCATCAAATACATCATCACACCAACGATATTTACTATTCAAATGTACTGCGTGTCTGTCATGATGATCATTAAACTCCACGGACCCCCTCCCTCAGTGGAACCCAGAACGATACGTGACCACCGCTGTCCTTTCAGCACCACGATTCGAAGGGCGCTCAAATTGGTAAAAAAAAGAGAAAGCTCATCAAGATGTTGTCTATGTAACGGATGTGAAATGGCTAGCTAGTTAGCGGGTACGCGCTAGTAGCGTTTCAATCAGTTACGTCACTTGCTCTGAAACCTAGATGTAGTGTTGCCCCTTGCTCTGCAAGGGCCGCGGCTTTTGTGGAGCGATGGGTAACGACGCTTCGCGGGTGTCAGTTGTTGATGTGTGCAGAGGGTCCCTGGTTCGCGCCCGTGTCGGGGCGAGGGGACGTACTAAAGTTATACTGTTACACCTACTAGTAGTTGTACGCATCATTTATTATTACAAATAGAAGATTATCACGTCTCGCAATGGTGTTCGTTTAGTAAAGTATGAATTCATGTCTTGCAAGATCATGATTCATTAGTATTTTACATAGCAGATCAGAATGTAATAATCATACTGCAGCATAGTATGCCTATAACATGTTACACGAAAAACACCTCAGTCATTTTTTATCTGAAACTGAATAGTCAAATATTTTCAAAACACAACAGCGTGCACGAAGGCTATGCTTTGATTGTAGAAAAAATATGCCTACAAGAAATGCTAATAGTTTGTTAACAGCACTTGCTTTAATTCGCCCGCAAAACAGGTTTTCAAGAACATCTGAATGCATATTCCCATGAAACTGATTGAGATCAAATGATTGCCATTCAGACGCAGTTTGGACATTTTACCGGTAAAATGTGAATAATTATCATTCACAATTGACAGTGATAATGGCCTACTTTGAAATTAGTATGCCCAACTTGGTGTTTGAGGGTAGGCCTATTAAAAATATAACATTTATTTGAGACAAGATGTGTGGGCATATAGGCAGACGTTGCAATTGAAGGATGCATTTCATATTGTAACGATATTCAATCTGTCCTTACAAAAAAGTATTGAAAGTATTGTAATTTAAAACTTTTTTTGCGCTCCCTCGCATAAAAATAGCTCAATAGAAGTCGTAACGCTTCATCTGAATGTCATAGGGACAAACCAAAGATATCCCAATCCCATATGCATCGGAGACTCGTCTTTCCCTGGCATTTTACAGCTTGTTTTTAGCATAAAGTATTGCGGACTAAAGCGTCGTAATACATCGTTTTATATAAATCAGGTTCATTTGATTTTTAATCAAATATATTATATCAGTAGCAAGCTTTGAACCCCAGGAAGAGTAGCTGTTGACTTGGCAGCAACTACTAGGGTTCCGGAATAAATAATTAAAACTCCGGTCCACATTTTTTTTTTTTATTTAACTAGGCAAGTCAGTTAATTAAGAACAACTTCTTATTTCAAATGACGGCCTACCCTGGCCAAACCCGGACGACGCTGGGCCAATTGTGCGCCGCCCTATGGGACTCCCAATCACGGACGGTTTTGATACAGTCTGGAACCGAACCAGGGTCTGTAGTGACGCCTCTAGCACTGAGATGCAGTGCCAGACCGCTGCGCCACTCGGGAGCCCAAACTCATCTTCAAGCTCTCCCTCTCAAACCGAACAGGACATCAGTAGGCCTAGTCCGCGTGCACAGATATAGATTATTTGGGACAAATTGACTCGACTCCTGAAGTGCCACCGTACACAGCACAGTCTTTGATTAGGCAGCAGAAAGGGGCTTCCATCAGCAAGAGCAGGGTAGGCCGGGGTTCAGGATAAGGAACGCCTATCCGTTGCAGCGTGTAATGAAGTGTGGCCTAGTTTTATATAGCCTACACCATCAGTGCGCCGCAATCACTCGGAAAGGAAGTACATTTTCTTAGAAATATAACTTTGCCCTGTGTTTCTCTGAGCATGCGGCTTGCATAGCCTAGGCCGATAGCAAGGGTATTCAACTCTTACACTACGAGGTCCGGAGCTGGCTGGTTTTCGGTTGTGTTTTGATAATTAAATGCACCCACCAGGTGTCCCAGGTCTAAATCAGTCCCTGAGTAAAGGGGACAATGAAAAATGCAGCGGAACTGGCTTCGAGGTTCAGGTTTGAGGGGCCTATAGCATAGGCTATGCATCATTTTATGGAGACCACACTAGGCGCACTTGATATTGTGCGCCCAGCAGATAATCAGGGGTGAGTGGCATAATCCGGCACACATGAGATACTATAATAAGCCACTCATTCTCAAATGAGCAATATGACATTTAATCGATTACAAATTACATTACCCTGGACTAAAAAATATAATAAAAATAAGAAACCCTCCCCCTGGCTGAAAATGAAAACGC
Organism: Salvelinus namaycush; assembly: GCF_016432855.1. Taxonomy (NCBI): domain Eukaryota; kingdom Metazoa; phylum Chordata; class Actinopteri; order Salmoniformes; family Salmonidae; genus Salvelinus; species Salvelinus namaycush. The sequence goes on along the minus strand of NW_024061372.1, from coordinate 123,974 downwards.
ATGACCCTGTCCTATTTTACTCGTGGTAAGTATTGTGCACATGTCGAGCTCTCCTTTACAAAGGTGCACATGGTTCAACTACAATGTAAGGTGGTAATAGGCACGTGCGTCTGGCAAACTGTATCCTAGAGTAGATTCGCTCCAGCGGCCGATATATTCCAGTCAGCTCAACAGTTCGGAGGTTTTGATGACACAATTCAGTTGTAGGCTACTGACTAGTTTTAGCAAATAACGCAGAAACTCTACTTCCTCTGACTTACCATGCGAAACTTTCTCCATGTATCAGACCTCTATATTTCCTTCGCTTCTCACAAAAGACGTGTCTTTCTGTAAACTGAAAGAGGAAAGTCCCCTGGTTGCGCAGCCCAACCCAAAGTACCTAAATATCCACCGCCCCACCACCTAAGAGGTACGTTAAAGTTCTATGTAATTCTATGCGCATACTCTACCAAGAAGCGTTTTACGGACGGGTTCCCCAGGCCAGGTTCCACAAATGTCCAAGTATACGTTATTGTAGCCCAATAATGGAAGTTAAACGAGCCTAACGTAATGTTCTGTTTACAGGCGAGTTGACTCTTGACAAATACTGTAATTTAACTTGAATCGAATTGGCCCAGCCAAATACTGCATCTAAACCATAGGATTTTACGGGGGGGCACGACTCTCCCCATCCTGCGGAAAAATATGATTTGTCCCCCCCAATATATCACTGTAAACATAACTATTTCATTTCAATAATATTAATAATACGCAAAGAAAGCACTTGTGCTGATTATAGACACTTAATAGCGCGTTTTTACGTTTAAAAAATTGCGACCCTCACCCTTTGCCTCACAATGGTTTGATCCAAGATCAGCATGCAGCTGTAGTGCTTCTAAGTCCCTGTGATAAGGTTAGCGATAAACTGAACAGAACTACACTCTCTTCTACCATTGTCTTAAATGTCTTTAAATGGTCTCGTTGCAAAAGCTAAATTGTCGCTGGGGGACTTTGAAGCACCTGTGTGCCGATCTTGGAGTAAACTGACGATAGCAAAGATTATAATTAACACCACAGAAACGGAATTGGTGCTCGCTAGCTCTGCAAATGCAGCTAGTGTGGGAAGCCAGCAAATATTAAATGACAACATAAACTATATTAAAATTACAAAAGGTTGCAGCTTACCACAGTAAATGGTGAACTCATACAGCTGTCAACCCTTGTCACTGCAATCCGTTCACATTTGCTAGCTGACCAGCTAGCTTCCTTGTAGAACGAAGCCCATTATAGAATGATAGAAGCTAATAGATGATAGAAGCCCATCTCCTACTGTAAATAACCTACACGTGTGTGTAGCCAGCCAGGTAGAAAAATGACAGAAAAAAGACGGACATCAGAGCATTTTTCAGTACACCAAAACGCAAGGTAAGAACCCTAGTAGCCTAATATCTCAAAGACTAGTTGATAAAATTTTCATAAGAAGTGAAATCCTAATGGAAATGTTTCACAATGATGTCATTAGGCAGAGCAGGCAACAGATGGCACACAGACAGCAGAGCTGGGGACAGATCGGCAGGGACAGACTGGCAGAGACAGTCTCAGGTAAGTTTGTTGAGTCTTTGTTTGGCAACATAATGAAAGGTTCTCTCTTTTTTAGACCTGTAAAATAGGGACATAATTGGAAAATGCCATGGATAGCCCCACTCAACTTAAACTGGTGACTGAACAAAGATGTGTTTAAGGCAATGGTATTGCTGTTGTGATTAATTGTGTAGTTTTTGGTACCGGTAGTTAGGAGTATGGCAAACACCTTATTTCTTTTCTAGGAGACAGACAGTGAGGGTGGTGAAAGTGAAAGAGCCAGGGAGAGAGACTTCAGAGGACAGTGTCACAGCCATAGCAGGACCAGGTGTCAACCTTGTTGCCAGCAGCACCAGTATGGAGAACAGTGGCACAGCATTGTCCAGTTACCTCAGTGATGGCACAAAACCATATCAATTTATAGAACCGCAAACTCTTGCCAACAGAGTGTTGATGTTTCAAGAGAAATGGTTTTGCGATTTCCCCTGGCTACATTATAATCCATCAGTAAAATGAGTGTTGTGTTTTCACTGTAGCCAAGTGTTTTCAAGCCAGCCATCTTTTGGCCAAAGAGAGGATGCTGCCTTCATTAGTGCAGGATTTAGGAACTGGAGAAAAGCCATTGAAAAATTCACAGCACATCAAAACTGCCAAACCCACCGCCACTTTGTAACTGTAACAGCACACCAGCTAAATCCAATCAGTGTCCAGTTATCCAGCGTGTGGGGTAAACAGCAGGAGGACGCAAGGCATTGCTTGATGAAAATTGTTTGTTCGGTGTGTCGTAGAAATATTTGCTCAATAATATTTCTCAGATACCGGAACTTGTGAATTCAAATAGACTTTATTACAAAGTGACAAGCCAAGTTGGTCCATGGATCAACTGTCTTCCCAGCTTCGGCACACACTTTTTATACAGTTCTCATCCTTACGTCACACACATTATCTCCTCTTTATGTTAATGATTCATCACCTCTGGTACTAGCCACCATTATCTTTTTGCCTTGCACTCATTTTAGCTTAGTTTCCTCATTCTTATTGGCACAGACATTAGGGCATAGATTCTATTGGTGGCATAACCATAGCAATGACAGAAATAAACAGACATGCACACTCCTAATGCAGGTGTATGTCTAATGGTGCTTAAGCAATACAAACCCATGCTCTTCATGCACGTACATGTCTTATGGTGCTTGTAAATGATTAACTAATGTGTATGTACAATGGCCTTCACAAGACCAGGCATGACCCAGAATCGTTAGGCCAGTGTTGATCCAGCTTTGCACATTCACATGGATTCTGCTTACGCATGTCTAATGGTTAACCCTTATATTGATTCTGCTTACCCTAAGATGCATAACATGTACTGGAATATCCCCAATAGGTGCGGCATGTAGTAAGACAGGGACTAGCCTTTAGATGCCACACGGATGACAGTGGGAACTTCTACCAGATTTTGAAGCTTAGGGCAGAAGAGGAGGATCCCATTTTACTGAAGTGGTTAACAGAGCATACCACAATGTACACAGGCCCCAAAGCACAGAATGAAATTCTGAACATCCATGGCCAATACAGTCATTCGAGGCATTGCAGCTGAGGTTAGGTCTCTTCCGATTGTACAATTTTCAGTAATTGTTGATGGTACTGAAGATGTTTCTGGTGCTGAACAGGAGAGTGTCTGACTACATTATGTTGACCATGACCTTGTCCCTCACAAGGAGTTTATTGGGCTATACAGGGTGTCGGTGACAACAGGCGAGGGCATTGCGAAGGTGGCAAATGATGTGTTGTTGAAGCTCAATTTGCCCATGTCTGACTTACGTGGGCAGAGTCACGATAGTGCCTCAAACATGGCAGGAAAATACACAGGTGCACAGGCAATTGTGAGGAGGCAGCAGCCATTAGCCCTCTATGTCCATTGTGGAGCACACTGTAAATCTGATTACACAGTCTGTCTGCTCAGCCTCCCCACTGATCCGGGATTCCCTTTCTTGGGTCCATCAGTTAGGAAAGTTTAAGAGCATGTTGGAATCAATTGCCACGTCCAAAGATACACATCTGACCACCATGAAACCCCTATGTCCAACAAGGTGGACTGTGCGGAATACTGCTATTAGAGCTGTGCTAGGGCAGTATGAGCGGGTACTAAGCAGCCTAGAGGAGATGGCAAAAACTGCATCCAAGACAGCTTCAACTGCCAGTGGCTTATTTGAGCACTTCAGCAAAGGCAAGAGTGTGTTGGGCCTCACACTTGCCTCTGCTGTTCTTGGAGAACTTGAATGTCTAAACATTTTACTGCAGAAAAAAACTTGGATTGTCTCTGGTGTGCAGGCTGCAGTCGAATGTGTGCGGTCATCTCTTAGGGGCAAGAGAAATGACGAAAGCTACCTTGCACTGTATGAGAAAGCAACACCATTGATTGAATCCATTGAGACACACTCAAGATGATTTGCTGGCAAAGCGTGGATCACTATAGGGCAGAATTTTTTACAGGGTTGGATGGTGTGGAGGTTCAGTTTGGCGACCGTTTTGACCATGACAGTCTAAACATCCTGCACACGTTGGAAAGAGAGCTTCTCACGGGGGAGTCTAGATCAGTACCCTGAGCTGAACATAGATTCTCTTTCAGTGCAGTTGCCTCTATTTCACAACAAATACCCCTGTAGCAGCAGTGGAGAGGCAGCAGAGGTCCTCAGGAGGCTTCCAGTGGAGGTGCGGGGGTTGTTTGACCAAGTTGAGGTGCTGATCAGAATTTTGTTTGTGGTGCCAGTGTCTTCATGTGAGGCTGAGAGGAGTTTCAGTGCACTCCGCAGGTTAAAGACTTGGCTACGGGCTAGCATGAGCCAAAAGAGACGGAACAGCGTACTTGTCTATAATGTACATAAAGACAGGCTGGACAGTCTGGAGGGAATATATCTGCCAGCAATTTGTTGGATCCATTGAAACCCGCAAACATGTTTGGTTCTTATGTTCAGTACTATGTATATATAAAGTTACTGGAAACCTTGTGGTGCTGAATATGTTCTTTACACTTTTCTTTTTCACTGACCCCTTGCAATTACACCAGGGACCCCTAGGGGTCCACTGACCCCTGTTTGAGAACCCCTGGTGTATAGTATGATATTTGTTATTTTGTTTAGTAGTTTTCAGTTTTTATTATATGACAGTACACTTACTAATTATTTATTTTGTTATTTTATTTAAAATTGCATACTTTGTGTGACATACTTGTCCATAGCTGTTGTTTTAAGAGTTGAGACACTGACTGAACAATAAATACGTATTTTTGAAGGATATTTTGGTTGATTTATTTGGGTTATTCATTGAAGTAGTTCTTTCACTTTTAGAACTACTTATTTTGAGCTTTTTGTTCTTGTAAAGCTATTGTAGTAGACATATTTAATGACTATATAAATATCAGAAAAAGTAAAATAAAAAGGCCAACTTTGTGATGGTTCTCAATGGAGATTATTTTAGATGAGATCACAACATGTTCATTGTATTTACAAAAACTGCACCCATACAGTGTATAGTACCATTGCCACCTACTGGCCTTTCTTCGTATTGCTGGTTGTAAATACAAATACCTGCATACATGCTGGACTGATAAGGAACACTGCTATAACTATTATCCAGTAGTAGTATTATAATAATTTAAACATTTGAACAAGTTGGGACAACCCTTCAGTTAACTGCGGTACCTATCAATCCAGTTGTAGTAATTATGGTTCCTCAATATACATTTAACATAGTACAACGTAGACTATGTGTTACAGCACTACTTTTGGTGTGTCCCTCAGGAATTGCTCTTGAGAAAATGTCATGTAATTGTCCCCTCCAAAGTTGATATCAGATTTTCACCCCTGATCTAAATGTGAATCCATTCTCAAATGCGGTACGGTTCTGGAAACAGAAATCCCTCCACTTTCATATCACATCAAAATCATTTCACAAACGCAACAATTACTGTAGGCTTAACCGGTTTTAACAGTTGCCGCCAACAGTAGGCTATTTTACAATAACAACACATTTGTGGCGTCTTTCTTCTGTTTATACACGTGTTCAGAGATGCAGAGGAAGAGACACGCCCAACTCTGCGCAAAATCTGTCTCCCTCCAACCGGTGACTTTTTTGTTGTTGCGCCCAACAAGCAAGGAGTTTTGTATGGAGGTCAATGAGTGCTGAATTTGGTCAACAAAACAATGCATGGCTTATTTGCTACAGTTTTATTGGATCGAATAGAAGTTTCTTAATGCTTAAATTGTTATGAGTGTTCTGATATAAGTAGGACATGTGACATCCGGACAACTTTGAGAAAAATACTTTATAGGCCGATCAGAGTTGTCTTGAAATGGCTATGCATTTTCATACGTTTCATATGGCATGTAGTAATTTGTGGATGTCCATCATCCATTTCATGTGATATGTTACAAATTATACTGAACAAAAATATAAACACAACATGCAACAATTTCTAAGGTTTACTGAGTTACAGTTCATATAAGGAAATCAATTCATTAGGCCCTAATCTATGGATTTCACATGACTGGGAGTAGAGAAATGCATATGTTCATCGCAGATACCTTAATAGTAGCGGTGTGGATCAGAAAACCAGTCAGTATCTGGTGTGACCACCATTTTCCTCATGCAGCATGACATCTTTTTTACATAAAGCTGATCAGGCTGTTGATTGTGGCCTGTGGAATATTGTCCCACTCCTCTTCAATGGCTGTGCAACGTTTCTGGATATTGGTGTGAACTGGAACACGCTGTCGTACACGTCGATCCAGATCATCCCTAACATGCTCAATGGGTGACATGTCTGGTGAGTATGTAGGCCATGGAAGAACTGGGACATTTTCAGCTTCCAGGAATTGTGTACAGATCCTTGCGACATGGGGCTGTGTATTAATTATCATGCTAAAACATGAGGTGATAGCGACAGATGAATGGCACGACAATGGGCCTCAGCATCTCATCATGGTATCTCTGCATTCAAATTGCCATCGACAAAATTCAATTGTGATCGTTGTCTATAGTTTATGCCTGCCCATACCATAACCCCACCCCCATCATTGGGAACTCTATTCACAATGTTGACATCAGCAAACCGCTCGCCCTCACGATGCCATACACATGGTCTGCAGTTGTGAGGCTGGTTGGACATACTGCCAAATTCTCTAAAATCACATTGGAGGCAGCTTATGGTAGAGAAATGAACACAATTTTCTGGCAACAGCTCTTGTGGACATTCCTGCTGTCAGCATGCCATTTGCATGCTCCCTCAAAACTTGCACATTTTAGTATGGCCTTTTATTGTCCCCAGCACAAGGTGCACATGTGTAATGATCATCCTGTTTAATCAGATTCTTGATATGCCACACCTGTCAGGTGGATGGATTATCTTGGCAAAGGAGAAATGCTCACTAATAGGGATGTAAACAAATATGTGCACACCATTTTAGAAAAATAAGCTGTATGGAACCTTTCTGGGATCTTTTATTTCAGCTCAAGAAACATGGGACCAACTCTTTACATGTGTTTATATTTTTGTTCAGTGTACAATAAGTATGATATATTCCTAATTGCACTTTGTTGTGGCTAATGTTATCTTGCGTTAGCTGGGTTAAGTTTAGGGTTCAATTTAGGAGTTAGGGTTAGGGGAAGGGTTAGATAACATGCTAAGTAGTTGCAATGTTGCTAAAATTGTCTGTGATGTGATTCGAACATTCACGTTATACACCCACCCATACTCCCAGGCCAACCTCCCTCTTTTTGTTTTTGGCTTAATGGTCGAATGCAGCAAATTGAGAAAAAAAAGGGTCAGAACCTTAAGATGTTTTAAGTAACCTTCTGTCTTATGTAACCCATACCAAACATATCATACAAATAGACTACCACAGTATGAGTCATAATACCCAGCGGTCAAACAGGGAGATGGTTCCAATCATATTTCCACCATTCATTTTTCCCATAGGGGTTTTTAGAAACACTTAAACAAGGGCTGTGTTTCATGTAGGCTTAGCCTGGTGTGATGTTTTGATAACCATGTAAATCTCTCTAGGACAAGGTGATTTTTATTTTCTGTATTCACCCCCCCCCCCCCACCCCCCAAAAAAATGATATGCTAATTAGCTGCTAATGTGGCTATCATAAAGAACTACAAATGCCATGATCTGGAAGAGACTGCCAATTTGAGCCAAAAGTAAGAATCTCTGGATTAACTATCTAATGTTAGTTAAATGTAGTAATGGATAATTTGGCTACATTTCTTTAATGGATAATTCTGTGAACTGTCTTGTGCAAGTTTTATATTGACACAATACCTGTTAGGTGTCAGCTAGAGATGACGTGCAGGAGCTTGCAGGGATTTGTTGTTTTTACATGATGTCTACGCCGATGTGAATTAGCATTTTCGAATCTGAGAGTAAATAGAGCTGACTATATTGATAAAATTAATCTTGTCCGCGAAAGATTGACATTGTTATCAAAACGTTACACCAAGGTAAGCCTACATGAAATACAGCCCTTATTGTGTTTCTAAAATCCCTTATGGGAAAAAAGAACGGTGGAAAAACTGTTTCCCTGTTTAACCGCTAGGTTTAATGGGTATTATTTTTTAATTTAACCTTTGTGTCACAGATTTGCATTTACTATGTTACATCTTTGAGGCCAGGCTGACATAGACATTTCTTGGAATTATAGTTTCAAGTATTCATAAAAGTGAAAGGAGAAAAATAATTAATAATGTAAAAGAATGTTGGGGTCTGAAAGAAGCCAATGAAATGTTATATGAATGCAATGTGCTATTATAATAACATTCATGCTGAGTTTATTGGCTGGATAGAATGACAATTTTACCACATTCAAATTCACCAGTATGAAAATCCCCCAAAATATTATATTTTTCAGATCACCTTTTTTTTTAAATCCCTTGCAGGACAAAAAAGCAATTTTTCACTATGTTCTTTGCAGAACTGTGCAAATTGATAACGATACAAAACATGTCTAAAGTAACAAGTTATCTATTGCTACAACCACTAGAAGTAGGCCTTCAAATATTTCTCAGAACTACAAGTCATGAGACATGGGTTGTGTTCATTAGTGCACACCGTTTCAAAACGGAAAAGGACAACAAGGGCTACTTATTGGACCAGTGCTGGTAGATCTCTCTCTGTTTCAGTCTGTTTCCCCCCCCCCCATTTGGTGCCTAATGAATACAACCCAGGTATGCAACTGATGAAACATAATACCATAAGAACAATTAATTATTAAACGATAGACTGATAAACATATAGCTCACCAACTTTTACATAAATTTCAAACAGCTTTTGAAAAACACACCCACGCTTCACACACTCATCCACAAGTCTTCTATCATCTAACTTTCATTGGTATAAAATTCACATCAAACAGAATTAAGTCAGGATATGCACTCACATTTGTCTGGTTACACATGAACACCTAAATGCTAGCCTGGACCCAGATCCATTTATGCTGTCTTGCCAACTATGATGGTCATTCATATTGGAGCTGGCAAGACAGCACAAACAGATCAGGGACCATGCTAACTAAATGCACTAATGGTGTATAATTAGTCAGGTAGCCCGTTGTAGTTTATGAAGACATACATTTCTGCAAGTGATCAGTGCAATACCTTTCAATATTATTTATCAAAGTGCCATCAAATAATAAACACCTTATAATACATCTTCCTGAGAATCAAAATAAATACTTAAGATGTGGCTTTCCCTGGATGTATAATACAGCCCGCACCTGGGTTCAAATACTAGGTGAAATTATTACAAATACTTCTAGCAGTGCTTGATCAAGCTTGCCTGGCTTAATGGAAGCAATAGAATAGATCCAAAACTATATTACATTACAAAGCAAATGCAGAAAAGTATTTGAAAAATAATAATAATAATAAATCAAATAGTATATTTCAGAAATACTATTTTCTACCCAGGTCTGAAAAAGAGGTTGTGCACATCAAAAGTGCTTTAGTCAAAAACAAAACTGTATGAGGTTAGAATGAGAAGCCCAGTTTCAAGTGTTTCGTTATTACAGTATAATCTTGAAAAAAAATAAAAACAGTCTACGTTCCAAATGACACCCTATTGCCTATATAGGGCCTTGGTTGAAAGTAGTGCACTATATAAGAAATAGGGTGCCATTTGGGATGCCATATGCACTCAAACAGCTCATCTTCTAAAGATTGATGTATAATATTTAAAAGGTTTCCCAAAATGGTTATTTTGGTAATTTATGGAAAAATCCAAAGTAGCCTTTTCACACATTCTCCCACTGACATCAATGCATGACTTTTTGACTGAAAATCAGACTTAAATGGAAGTAATTTCATCAGTCTGAATGAATCTCCTCTTCTTCCTCCTCCTCTTCTTCCTCCTCCTCGTCTTCCTGCCCTTCGGGACTGTAAAGTTCGTCTGCTGACTCACTCTGGTCGTGTACAGCCTCCTCTTCCTCACTCCTCATCTCCTCCTCAGCTTCTTCTTGCTCATCTCCATCACTGCTGTCGTCACCATCTTCATCCTCCTCCTCTCCTCCGCTGTCCTCCTCTTCCCGGACTACGGGACCTGGTAGAAGACAAAACTGTTAAAGGTAGAATCCACATTTGGTGAAACTGTGCCACTGTTCGCCTCAGCGCCTCTTGTTATTGGTTTTGTTGGTGAAACAGAGGAGAGGAGCGTCCGACAGTGTAGTTGAAGACATGTTGCAGTACATATTCTGCTGTTCTATCATGCATGCAATCAAGTCTGTGGAGAAAAGTGTTTGTGGTTCAAGTACATTCTTTAGGTTGGTTTATTTGTCAAACGCACAAAAAAAGACAACTAAAAGACAAACAGTTCAGATAGTTTATTTCTATGTAAAAATAAATGTACATGTGAACCTGGAAACCCAAAGGGCATTTGTAAAACCCAAGCAAAAATACAATTGAAGTCGGAAGTTTACATATACCTTAGCCAAATACATTTAAACTCAGTTTTTCACAATTCCTGACATTTAATCCAATTAAAATCCCCTGTTTTATGTCAGTTAGGATCACCACTTTATTTTAAGAATGTAAAATGTCAGAATAATAGTAGAGAGTGATTTATTTCAGCTTTTATTTATTTCATCACATTCCCAGTGGGTCAGAAGTTTACATACACTCAGTTAGTATTTGGTAGCATTGCCTTTCAAATGTTTAACTTGGGTCAAATGTTTCTTGTAGCCTTCCACAAGCTTCCCACAATAAGTTGGGTGAATTTTTGGCCCATTCCTCCTGACAGAGCTGGTGTAACTGAGTCAGGTTTGTAGGCCTCCTTGCTCACACACACTTTTTCAGTTCTGCCCACACATTTTCTGTAGGATTGAGGTCATGGCTTTGTGATGGCCACTCCAATAACTTGACTTTGTTGTCCTTAAGCCATTTTGCTACAACTTTGGAAGTATGCTTGGGGTCATTGTCCATTTGGAAGAACCATTTGCGACCAAGCGTTAATGTCACGCCCTGACCTTAGAGAGCTGTTTTATTTCTCTATTTGGTTAGGTCACGGTGTGATTAGGGTGGGCATTCTATGTTTCCTATTTCTTTGTTTTTGGCCGAGTGTGTCTCTGATTGGGAATCATACTTAGGTAGCCTTTTTCCCACCTGTGTTTTGTGGGTAGTTATTTTCTGTTTAGTCTCTGTTACCTGACAGAACTGTTCGCTTTCGTTTTGTTACTTTGTTCAAGTGTTTTTTGATAATAAATAAAATCATGAGCACTTTTCACGCTGCGCTTTGGTCCACTCCTTCCGACGACAGGCGTTACAGTTAACTTCCTGACTGATGTCTTGATGTTGCTTCAATATATCCACATAATTTTCCATCCTCATGATGCCATGTATTTTGTGAAGTGCACCAGTCCCTCCTGCAGCAAAGCACCCCCACATGATGCTGCCACCACCGTGCTTCTCGGTTGGGATGGTGTTCTTCAGCTTGCAAGCATCCCCCTTTTTCCTCCAAAAATAATGATGGTCATTATGGCCAAACAGTTCTATTTTTGTTTCATCAGACCAGAGGACATTTCTCCAAAAAGTACGATCTTTGTCCCCATGTGCAGTTGCAAATCGTAGTCTGGCTTTTTTATAGCGGTTTTGGAGCAGTGGCTTCTTCCTTGCTGAGCGGCTTTTCAGGTTATGTCGATATAGGACTTATTTTACTGTGGATATAGATACTTTTGTACCCGTTTCCTCCAGCATCTTCACAAAGTCCTTTGCTGTTGTTCTGGGATTGATTTGCACTTTTCGCACCAAAGTATGTTCATCTCTAGGAGACAGAACGCGTCTCCTTCCTGAGCGGTATGACGGCTGCGTGGTCCCATGGTGTTTATACTAGCGTACTATTGTTTGTACATGTGGACGTTGTACCTTCAGGCGTTTGGAAATTGCTCCCAAGAATTAACCAGACTTTTGGAGGTCTACAATTTTTTTTCTGAGGTCTTGGCTGATTTCTTTGGATTTTCCCATGATGTCATGCAAAGAGGCACTGAGTTTGAAGGTAGGCCTTGAAATACATCCACAGGTACACCTCCAATTGACTCAAATTATGTTAATTAGCCTATCAGAAGCTTCTAAAGCCATGACATAATTTTATGAAATTTTCCAAGCTGTTTAAAGGCACAGTCAACTTTGTGTATGTAAACTTCTGACCCACTGGAATTGTGATACAGTGAATTTTAAGTAACATAATCTGTCTGTAAACAATTGTTGGAAAAATTACTTGTGTCATGCACAAAAGTAGATGTCCTAACCGACTTGCCAAAACTATAGTTTGTTAACAAGAAATTTGTGGAGTGGTTGAAAAACTAGTTTTAATTACTCCAACCTAAGTGTATGAAAACTTCCGACTTCAACTGTACATACATATGTGAACATGATACATTATCATTTCTGTGTGCTTGTGCCCACAAATTCAAAATGTATTCAAATTATTCAACACACTCTAGTTCCCTCTACCTTTGTCACACACACCAGTCTGTTACTTACAGAGCTCGTTGATGAGGTGAGAGATGTGAGAGTGTACTTCAGTGAGGAAGTCTTCCTGTTTAGCCTCCATGGACTCGGCCAGGCCGTCTGAGTCCACGCAAGCGCATTCTGGGTGGAACAGAGGCTTCTTCAACTGCCTGCAGAAACTGGGACAAACACACACAAACACACTCGCATTAGCAATGGCACATCACCCATAGACAGGTGGAGAGAGACACACGCATTACAAATTAAATATCACCCATAGACAAAGCTCACACACACGGAAACGCGCACACACACGCACAAACACACTGCAAATGGTGCAACACCCATAGACAGTTGGAAACACTGTCACGTTCCTGACCTGTTTTCTCTTATTTTTGTATGTGTTTAGTTGGTCAGGGCGTGAGTTGGGGTGGGCATTCTATGTTATGTGTTTCTATGTTGGTTTAATGGGTTGCCTGATATGGTTCTCAATTAGAGGCAGGTGTTTGACATTTCCTCTGATTGAGAACCATATTAAGGTAGGATGTTCTCACTGTTTGTTGGTGGGTGATTGTCTTCCGTGTCTGTGTTTGTCGCGCTACACGGGACTGTTTCGGTTTGTGTAGTCTATTCCTGTTCTGCGTGTTTATGTAAGTTTTCCAGTTCAGGTCTGTCTATGTCGTTTTGTTGTTTTGTAATATTCACAAGTGTATTTCGTGTTTCGTCTTTTTCCTTTAATAAATTAATTATGTCCTATAACCACGCTGCGCTTTGGTCCAATCCCTACTCCTCCTCTTCAAGCGAAGAGGAGAAAGAAAGAACGTTACAGACACACACATAACCCACTTACTTTTTGCTTGATGACTTGTACGCCTAAACAGCAAATCAGAGAAGCAAAGAATAACATCATTCATTATTTTTATTTATTTTTTTTGGGGGGGGGGGGGTGTAGATCAGCTCTACTATTACAGGGATTGTAGCTTCCATCAATGTAATTGTCCGCATCTTTTCCAATCCCCATCAAAAAAATAATAACATTTAGTTAATGAAAATAAAACAATAAAGCTACTTAGGAACAGCAGGACGGTTTTAAAAAGAATGTTAAAGGCACATCCATTTGTCCATGTATATCAATTAATCCGCACACTGACCTCCAGGAAGCGGAAGGGGTCGTTCTCCTGGGCGAGAGTCTGGATGCCACTGTGGACATCCTGCAGACGGGACTGGTCCTGGACCGCCTTGGCTATGTTCTGCTGGATGCTGGGGCCACACTCGACCCCGTGGGAGCAGGAACAGTCCCTGAGGGAGGTGAGGAAGCCCTCCAGGTGGACCTGTAACACCTCCCCCAAGGCTGTGACCCGCTGGTCTGAGTCCTCCAGGAACCTCTGCACAGAGAGAGGGAGAGGGTTGAGAGGTAGGTGTGTGTTTAACCAAAAACTAACTAATCAGTGATCAAAAGTTGATCCTCATCTTCAGACATGAAAATAGATGAAATATATATATTTGTTAATACAACAAATTTAAATATACAGCTCTGTAAACAATACAAATACATGACATCTTACATTATGGAAAGGAGTGGTGATCAAGGATCAGGTGTGAACACCTGTCCATAATCATGTTCATTACAATCTTAAATGCAAAACTGATCCTAGATAGGGCTGTTACGGTGAGCATATTACCGCCACACGGGTGGTCACAAGTCATGATGGCAGTCAAATTCCATGTGACAGTTTAGTCACTGTAATTAGGCTTCTCCAAACTCTGTTGTTGCTGATGGTCATTAGTAGCCTACCAAACTTGCCAACTGCCTGAACTGCCTGAAAATTAACCACGTGAAAAGCGTCCTCCATTTGCTATTTAAGTGCATAGATGACATGTATTTTTTCCCGCTGGCCCTGTTTCGAGACAGGTGCATGATAATGATCCATTCTAAATCAAAACTAATTTCACACTTATATGATTTAGTATATGTAAAGACAAGATTAAATCAAGAATAGTCTGCCAAAAAGTAAATGTGGACAGTTATTCTAATGTCTTCAATATGCACCTAGCCTGTGAGAAAGAGCCGATCACGTGACGGGCATTGGCTAATAAGAATTGAGCAATCTGAGAGAGCCATGTGAGTGAGGTGCTTTGGAGCATGAAGCCTGGAGAAGGGAATTATAAATATTATATTCAGCACAAGGGCACATCGGACAAAAAAGGCATGGATTTTTTTAGGGGACATTACGGCCACACAAAGAGGATGCCGCCGGGAAATTCGAGGCATTATCAAGTGCTTGTTAAATTGTGAATGAGAGACTGATTAAGTGTGTACAGCCTGAGCAGTAAACAAAGCAGAGCTCATGCCTTTGATGCGACTTAGAATGTATTAAAAATCAAAACATGTAGAGCAACTAAAGTTGCATAAATAACTCTAGATGAAGCATATAGGAGGAACGGTTTCTTTGTTAACCGCTCAACACAGAATAGCCCCATGTGCACACTCCTATTTTATTCAGCTATGTTCAACTGTATTTTTCACACTATAAAATAATGCCACGGAATTCTAAACAAATCTTGTCTGCTAAATGAACTAGTGTAGCCCACAGCCATATGGCATAGCCAGATCACGGCCTAACATAAAGACAACTCAGATTATGCTCTTCTGAAATAGACTTCATTTTCTTCATATAATTTTTCTTTAGACTAAAATAAATAATGGATTTATTGTGATGGTGTAGGCTATATTAACTTTTTATGTAGATGTTCCAAAGTTCTGCATCATTGGCTTATAGGCTATGCGTGGAAGCCAAGAGATGGGAAATGTGTTTATGTTAATTAACGGTCAATTACCGTGAGACCGGTATTTATTTGCTTGACAATCACCGGCTGCCCTCATCCTAGATCAGCAATATCACCTTGTTCAGTCGTTCTTGTTCCTTCTGCTCCTGGAGATTTTTCTCTGCTTTGTTCAACTTGCTGTCCACCTTCTGTAGCTGGTTCTCCAGAGAGCCCTGAGAACAGAGAGGGAGAGTGGGAGAGAGAGAGAGAAACAGAGGGAGAGAGTGGGTTTGAAGGAGGGGACAGAGATGTTACATTCACTATGACAACAAGACTATAGTGAGGGTAAATGGTGAACTCAACTGGAAATGTCTCCCTTTTTCACATTGGTTCGGAAGCAGCTTGAACAACATTCAAACAGTGAGATCACATCATGTTTTGTCTCATCCCCGAATGGCACCCTATTCCCGTTATAGTGCATTACTTTTGACCAGAACCCTATGGGATCTCTCTCTTCCCACTATTTAGGTTATAGGGTGACATTTGGGACTCACTCATTGTCTCTCATTCGCTCAACCATGTCAGACAACAGCAGTGACAATGACATTCACCTGTGTTCTAGACTCATCAATTGCCATTCTGTGGAGGCCTCGTCTAGAGTATAGAGGTGTGTTCTTTGTGTGTGTACCTTTTTGTTTGATCGAAAGTGATAGGGAGTACATACTTCTTGTGTGCGAGTGTGTTCTAAGTGTTCTATCTTTCATTTTTAGAGTGCTTCATTTAGTCCTGTACATCCCCCTCCTGACCAGTAGACCAACAAACAGAGACCTCTTAACTCTACCACTCTTCCATAACGATATGTAACCTAAACCAGGGGTGCAATTTTGGTTTTAGAAGTGGGGGTATCCAGTCAGATAAACACTCCAACACGCTCAGAGGTGTCCACATGGTCCTAAAGCACACATTTGCCTAGGACAAAAATGCAATTTCAGAATGTGTGGGGTGGGGGCATGTCACCCCTGTCCCCGGTGAAAGTTGTGCCCGTGACTTAAACACACAGTGATGAACCTATTCACTGTTTTATAGGTTTTATAACTTTAGAGCTGTTTACCTTCAGATCCTTCATAGTGTTCTTCAGGGTCTTGATGGTGTGTCCGGCGTGGCTCCCCTCGATGGTACAGGCGTTGCAGACAGACACCCGGTCGTCCATGCAGTAGTAGCGGTACATCTCATCGTGTTCGGGACACTTCCTCTTCCTCAGGTCCCCCAGGGGTTCAGTCAGGGGGTGCTCCCTAAACGCAGGCAGCTCCAGGTGGGGCTTCACGTGCTCCTGAAATGGACAAAATGAAGAAAAAGTTCATGTTTGTCTTGACTTACCTGCTGATTGAAAATGTAAAATAAAACAAAGCTTTAAAAAATAAAAATAAATAAAAAGACAGTGTTATGCACATCCAACACTTGAATGTGTTGAGAATACTGGTGCTGTGCAAAAAGAGTGCTTAGATAACGGAATAAGAATATTGGAATATTTCTGCTCCATAGTGCTTTACCATGGGTGCATTTGGAATTATGGATGCTAAAATTATGGATGCCTCTCAGATCTTTACCTGACACATGGACACCTCGCATTTCAGACACGTCTTGACCGCTACCTCTACCACCACTCCAGCCCCAGGTTCCCCTTTCCCTGCCTCGCTAGTGTCCCCTGGAGAGCAGTAGTCACACGGCACGGACACGGGGGTCTCGACTGTTGTCGGGCTGCCGTCTGGTAGTTGTGGTCTTGACGATACTGCCTGGACATCATAGAGAAAGGAAGAGAGGTAGCGTGTTTGTTGGGTGGGGCCTATAGGCTATGAATCAGTAGAGCAGGCTATTGTAGAGATGAATACTCCTTAAACTAAGGTCATCAGAGTGATAGGCCTTAAAATTCATGTGACCAGGGGCCGTGTGTATCAAGCATCTCAGAGTAGGAGTGCTGATCTAGGATCAGGGCCCTCCTGTCCATGTAAAAGGCTAAACTTATCCTAAATCAATACTCCTCCACTGAGACACTTCATGAATACAGCCCCCAGACAGCACATACCCGTCCCCTGCAGCGGAAGTCGTCTGCGATGTTGGCGAGCTTAAAGTTCTTCTGGGAGGCCGCGGAAATACACACATCAAAATGTAAATACAAAATGTAGGCAGAAAGAAAAACAGGGTCATAAAAAACAAACAAATTCGTCAGTAATAAGGTCCTCAATCAGCTTTCTGAATTTCCCAGAGGCACCAAAACATCAAATGTAAGAACATTTCGAAGATTGTTCCACAAATATGGTTCAAGAAAACGAATAGCTGATTTACCAAGCTAACTCATGAGAGACCAAAGGAATTTCCAGAGTTAGACATCCCTGTGGTAACTCCTATGTAAAGTTTAGCAAGGAGGTTAGTAGCCTACACTGGGACTTTTTGTAAAAAGGCTTTATAAATGAAAACATAGCAATGTATCAACCTATATGACATCAAAGAAGGCCAACAAACGTTCTGGTAGAGAATACAATGATGAGTACTACAATTCTTGCCAATAATGTTAAAATGTGCTCTTAACATTCCTATTACATCATAATGACTATGATTTATAAGTTTCCACTTATGTGGAAGTGATGTGAAGATGAAAAGAGGTGGGTTGGGAATACGAACTTGGCACGTACTGCAGTATTCTTCTGTCACACCATTTCCTGGAACATGTACATCTGCCACAAAATAATATGTAAAACATATTTAGTCATATTAGCTGGCTAACCCACTGATCCTGTTTGTTGTAAACCCCTCAGGTCTGTGTATTTTGTGTATTTTTTATGTGTATTTTATCCAACAGAATAATTGGTTTGTTTATTTGAACATGTCACAATGGTGGATAATCTTCCAAGTCTATGAAAAACATAGAAAATACAGTATTATAACAAATTGATCAGGGAACCATATTTTGTACCCTTGATATGGCTGTGGAGGAGTCCAGTAAGCTATACAGTCAGGAACTTTCATATTTTCGTTAGAAATACATGTATACCTTCATGCATTTACTGTGATACTGCTGCACAGTTTACAGGAAAAAGAAACAAACCACCATTTACAACCATCCAACTCTGTATCATTTACAGTGAAATATAACTTAAGTTAACAATGACATGTTAATCATCACTGGCATCTAATCTGTCCAGGTCATCCAGTTTACCTTGGGAACCTGGCACAGACTGATGCACAGAGACTAACTACATAGGGAAGAAAACATCAACCTGAACCGGTTTGAATGTGGGTGGCTCAACTGAAATTTGACTATAAAAGGACACATCATCAAAGGGTCAGCCATTGCATTACACGTACCAAGACAGGTAATAAAATAACAACCTACGATTATTAACCAGAAAATGCATGCAATACAAAGGTTGTACCTTTAGATTAACCTTATTTCAGTTAAAAGTAATTGATTCTCTGAAGTTTTACAGATAATGTAACTGTGATATCATGCGTTCCTTTGCAGATTCGGCTGTGAAAAGATAGAACCGTCTTCAAACAGACAAAGGTAAGGACAATGCCTATATTTTCCATTTTGTATTGGTATACATTTGTTTTGCAGAACGTCAGTGCTATAGAGCACTTGAAATGTAAAGGTAATTTGTGGTTGAGCGGGCACATGCAGCATTTGCCGTGAATGTAGTCTCCACGAACACGGGAACATTGCCTTTAAATTCAAATGATGCTGTAACGCAGAACTTCAGCATTACAGATTGAATTGAGCCATTAGTCGACAACATGCAGAATTATAAGATGATTGATTAACTTTACACTGGAGGGAATTGGCATATATGGACAGGGCCAAATTTCTAACAGAATCAATGTATTTATTTATTTGACATGGACAATGCACATCAATTAACCCCTACAAGTCTAATGGGAGTTCTGCTAAGCTAACATATGGAAATGTTTTAAGATGGTCATACCATGGATCATTTTGCAATTTGATTTTGAATTTTAGGACCCCTGTAGGGAAGTGAAAAAAACAATATATATACAACAATTATTTGATTAAACATTGAATTTGGCCTTAGTCCATAGAAACGCATTGAATAACATGTTCATAGATGGCAAACTATACTGAACAAAAATAGAAACACAATATGCAACAATTTCAACGATTTTACTGAGTTACAGTTCGTATAACGAAATCAGTCAATTGAAATGAATTCATTAGGCCCTAATCTATGTATTTCACATGACTGGGCAGGGGCGCAGCCATGGGTGGGCCTGGGAGGGCATAGGCCCAACCACTTGGGAGCAAGGCCCAGACATTCAGAATGAGTTTTCCCCCACAAAATGGCTTTATTACAGACAGAAATACTCCTCAGTTTCATCAGTTGTCAGGCGGTCCTGCAGGTGAAGAAGCCGGATGTGGAGGTCCTGGGCTGGCTTGGTTACACATGCTCTGTGGTTGTGAGGCCGGTTGGACGTACTGCCAATTTCTCTAAATTTATGTTGGAGGCAGTCTGTGTTAGATAAATAAACATTAATTCTCTGGCAACAGATCTGGTGGACTTTCCTGCAGTCAGCATGCCAATTGCACGCTCCCTCAAAACTTCAGACATCTGTGGCATTGTGTTGTGTAACAAAACTGCACATTTAGAGTGGTCTTTTAGTGTCCCCAGCACAAGGTGCACCTGTGTAATGATCATGCTGTTTAATCTGCTTCTTGATATGCCACACCTGTCAGGTGGATGTAATATCTTGGCAAATAATAAATGCTCACTAACAAGGATGTATACTAATTTGTTCACAAAATTTGAGAGCAATGCACTTTTTCTGCGTATGGAACATTTTTCGGGGATTTTGTATTTAATCTCATGAAACATGGGACAAACACTATACATGTTGTGTTTATATATTTGTTAAGTGTATTTAGGCTTAATTACCACTAAAATTTCATGAAAACGATAGAATGACAAACGTAATATATATATGTGGGCTATAGCAGCCTAAAGGTAGGTAGCCTAAATCGTGGTTTCTTCCCTGTATTCTTTGTCTATGGCGCTGGCCTGAATCATTTCCTGTAGGCGTGTGTGCAGAGGCCCCTCCATTGGAGGCGTGACCAGATAGTCAAAAAACAAACAGGAAATTTTGGAAACAGGATGTATCTGAGCTCATTTTCGAGTCTCATGGCAAAGGGTCTTAATACTTATGTAAATAAGGTATTTCATTTTATTTTTAATCAATTTGCAAACATTTCTTAAAACTGTTTTCACTTTGTCATTATAGGGTATTGTGTTTAGATTGATGAGGATGTTTATTTATTTAATCCATTTTAGAATAAGTCTGTAATGTAGCAAAATGTGGAAAACGTCAAGTGGTCTGAATACTTTCCGAATGCAATGTACTTCCATAAATTTTTTAAACTGGTACCTGGCTACTTTCAGACGAGTCTTATGAGGCTCTAGGCCCTAGAGCAAAACAACCAACGTACGTGTTCATGAGAGTCTCACCTTTCGATGGTGGGGTCATATTATTATCAAACTATTCAGACACTACAGACGATTTCGAAGACCGATTTTCAGATGTCTCCTGGTCTGACAAACACTGCTGTAGCTCTGTCACCTTCCACTGCAGAAGCGGAAGGCCGACATCAGCAGATGCAAAAGACATCTCTTGCTTAAAGGGGCAATCAGCAGTAGGAACAATAACAAAGTGCACTCCCCACCCCTGAGCTGAGGGATGGGGCTGGATAAATTTAACCACTCTCAAATTCATGAACAGAGTTATGGATGCAAGGACTGACCATGCATGATATCAAAATGATATACTACATGGCCAAAAGTACGTTGACACCTGCTTGTAGAATATCTCATTCCAAAATCATGGGCATTAATATGGAGTTGGTCCCCCCTTTGCTGCTATAACAGCCTCCACTCTTCTGGGAAGGATTTCCACTGGATTTTGGAACATTGCTGCGGGGACTCCATTCAGCCACAAGAGCAATATTGAAGTTGGGCACTGATATTGGGGGATTAGGCCTTGTTACGAATCCCTTTGGCCCGACAGTCTGGGGGGGATGGTAATGGGACCCGTAACACAACTCACGCAAATTATAATAGTGAAAACGTAACAGTGAGAACAAATAACCACGACAACTAATATCTACCATCAAACACTCGAAAAGGGGCTGAGCTGGACCCAAGGAAAGAAAGAATAAGCATCCAAAAACACCCCTAAGCTAGACTAGCCTATTTCAACAACAGCTAACTAACTAACCAAAAATACAGTGGGTGGTCCACCCAGTTCTAACTAGTGTATTTAACAAAGTTTACCTACGGGTAGTATATGCCCATGGGCGACCTGTCTGGTTACCCCCTTTTCCCACTATCAAACAAACACCATAACAAACACAATACTCACAGGTGGGGACAAAGTGACATGTAGATGCTAAACCACACAAGAGATCTACAGACATATGGCATTTACAGAGAGATTGCTCTAGACAAAGAGATTGAGCTCCAGAGAAAACAACGGACAGGGTTTTTAAACCAAGGGAAAGGGAATGTGATTGGGTAGGAGAAAAGGAGCAGGTGTCTTCTGATTAGCGACTGATTGATGACTGATTGGGGAATGATGATTGTCACCTGTGAGTAGGGGAGAAGGAGAGAAAAGAAATACACACAGAATACTTGTATCCGTAACAGGCCTGGCCTGTAGTCGGCATTCCAATTCATCCCAAAGGTGTTCAATGGGGTTAAGGTCAGGGCTCTGTGCAGGCCTGTCAAGTTCTTCAACACTGATCGCGACAAATCATTTCTTTATGGACCTCGCTTTGAGCACGGGGGCATTGTCATGCTGAAACAGGAAAGGGCCTTCCCCAAGCTGTTGCCACAAAAGCTGAAAGCACAGAATCGTCTAGAATGTCCTCGTATGCTGTAGTGTTAAGATTTCCCTTCACTAGAACTAAGGGGCCTAGCCCGAACCATGAAAAACAGCCCTAGACCCTCCACCAAACTTTACAGTTTGCACAATGCATTTGGGCAGGTAGCATTCTCCTGGCATCCACCAAACCCAGATTCGTTTGTCGGACTGCCCAATGGTGAAACGTGATTCATCACTCCAGATAAGGCGTTTCTGCTCCAGAGTCCAATGGCGGCGAGCTTTACACCACTTCAGCCGATGCTTGGTATTGCGCATGGTGATCTTAGGCTTGCCCATGGAATCCCATTTCATAAAGCTCCTGACAAACAGTTTGTTGTGCAGACGTTGCTTCCAGAGGCGGTAGTGAGTGTTGCAACAGAGGACAGAGTCGATTTTTACGCGCTTCGGCACTCGGCGGTCCCGTTCTGTGAGCTTGTATGGCCTACCACTTTGCAGGGTTCAATTCTCGGGCCGACTCTTTTCTCTGTATACATCAATGATGTTGCTCTTGCTGCTGGTGATTCTGTTATCCACCTCTACGCAGACGACACCATTCTGTATACTTCTGGCCCTTGGTTGGACACCGTGTTAACAAACCTCCAGACGAGCTTCAATGCCATACAACACTCCTTCCAACTGCTCTTAAATGCAAGTAAAACTAAACGCATGCTCTTCAACCGATCACTACCCGCACCCGCCCGCCCGTCTAGCATCACTACTATGTACGGTTCTGACTTAGAATTTGTGGACAACTACAAATACCTAGGTGTCTGGTTAGACTGTAAACTCTCCTTCCAGACTCACATTAAGCATCTCCAATCAAAAATTAAATCTAGAATCGGCTTCCAATTTCGCAACAAGGCATCCTTCACTCATGCTGCCAAACATACCCTCGTAAAACTGACTATCCTACCGATCCTTGACTTCAGCGATGTCATTTACAAAATAGCCTCCAACACTCTACTCGGCAAATTGGATGTAGTCTATCACAATGTCATCCGTTTTGTCACCAAAGCCCCATATACCACCCACCACTGCGACCTGTATGCTTTCGTTGGCTGGCCCTCGCTTCATATTCGTCGCCAATCCCACTGGCTCCAGGTCATCTTTAAGTCTTTGCTAGGTAAAGACCCACCTTATCTCAGCTCACTGGTCACCATTGCAGCACCCATCTGTAGCACGCGCTCCAGCAGGTATATTTCACTGGTCATCCCCAAAGCCAACTCCTCTTTTGGCCGCCATTCCTTACAGTTCTCTGCTGCCAATGACTGGAATGAATTGCAAAAATCACTGAAGCTGGAATCTTATATCTCCCTAACTAACTTTAAGCATCAGCTGTCAGAGCAGCTTACCGATCATTGCACCTGTACTCAGCCCATCTGTAAATAGCCCACCCAACTACCTCATCCCCATATTATTATTTTTTTGCTCCTTTGCACCCCAGTATCTCTACTTGCACATTCATCTTCTGCACATCTGTCACTCCAGTGTTTAGTTGCTAAATTGTAATTATTTTGCCACTATGGCCTATTTACCTCCCTAATCTTACTACATTTGCACACACTGTATATAGATTTTTCTATTGTGTTATTGACTGTACGTTTGTTTATCCCATGTGTAACTCTGTGTTGTGTCGAACTGCTTTGCTTTGTCTCGGCCAGGTCGCAGTTGTAAATGAGAACTTGTTCTCAACTGGCCTAAATAAAGGTGATTTTTTTTTAAAAAGCTGGTTGAGAGAATGCCAAGAGTGTGCAAAGCTATCATCAAGGCAAAGGGTGGCTACTATGAAGAATCTCAAATAAAAAATATATTTTGATTTGTTTAACACTTTTTTGGTAACTAAATGATTCCATATGTGTTATTTCATAGTTTTCATGTCTTCACTATTATTCTACAATGTAGGAAATAGTACAAATAAAGAAAAACACTTGAATGAGTAGGTGTGTCCAAACTTTTGACTGGTACTGTATGCTTGGCCATGTAGTTTAGTTTTAACCATATTATAAGGCTATTTGTTTGTTTACATTTACTTAGTTGACAAACTTTGGAGTAAAACAAGCTTATATTCTGGGTTCTGAAGGAGTATGACAGTTGAACTAAACTCATCATTCATTAAGTCATATTCTTCAAGAATCAATGGGTGTAGATCATTCATTTACAAGTCCAAAACTGTATGTAGCAACTGCTGATTGCCCCTTTAAACATACTTTTTTATTCTGATTTAGCCAACTGGCTAGTATTCATCTGTAGACTCTGGGCAGATAGAATAAACATTGAGGAAAGCGTCAGAAACATTTAACATAACAAATAATAGAAGTGAAAATAAATATGAAAAATAAAATATAAGCCCCCCCCTCTCAACTTTGAATGAGATTACAACCTATATTCACCCACTCAAAAAGACAACCAACAGTTTGTTGAAAACCCAATGTGTTACCACTATGCTATCAACAGTCTATAAACATAAATTCCAATGGGAAAGCAATGTCAGATTTTTGCTCTACCTAAATGTGTTATCACTGAACTTTATACCATTTAAAGATGTAACAAAGTTCAAATGGGATTACAATGTTGATTGGGACACAGCCATTGTCAGATATTTTGTTTATTTATACAACAACTAAGGGCCAGATTCAATCAGATCCGCTTTAGCCGGCATCCACATTGCTGATGTTTTGACGGAGGTGGAACTGCTTTAGACCGATGTGAAGCTAGACACAATAAGGATTAGCCACAATTGTGGAATTTGTGGTTCGCCTTCTAAATAAAAGTCACTCATTGAAAGTGATGCAAATGTTTACAAATAGTGGACTCATGCCATATTTTGACTAGTTGTCAGTTGAAATCGCATTGTGGATTTATTAGACTTAAGATATGCATTGGGGGCATACATATATATTTCACTGTACAGCCTTACCTATGGATTGTGGATCAATGAAATGGGTATCAATCTACTCAGTGTCACACACAGAACAAAACGGTGAAGAGATAACACAAATATTAGCTTCATAGCTCATATTGCGGGACTCTGAAGCCACTGTGAAATGAGCCACATTAAATTACCAGTAAACCTAATATGTGTATTGGACACTGATATTGCACTGTACAGCCTTAATACGAGCTATTGCACGAGTATTTGTTGAAACTCTTCACAGTTGTGTTCTGTGGGTGTCATTGAGTGGTCTGATACCCCATTTCATTGATCCATTATCCATAGGTGAGGCTGTATGAGTATGCCCCCAATGCTATTCTAAAAGTCTAATACATCCACAGTGCGGTTTCAACTGATTTGTAACAACATTCCAACTTTGTTTAGCATTATTTAGTCCAAATATGGCATGATTCAATCCACTATTTGTATCCATGTGCCTTTACTGAGGGACTTTCATTTGAGAGAGGCAGAGTTGGACCTTTATTCGTGCCTAAAGTTGACCTTTATGAGAAATAAATCCTCTTTATTTACTTTATTTCTGTATAGCCTACACTTTCTCGTTCTGAACTTCTAGCAGGAGTGGAACGGGTATGGCTTCGTGACAATGATCACAAGAGCAGCTACTCACCGATTTGACAGCTCCAACGCAGTTCCAAACTCAACATAATACATACAGTGGGGCAAAAAAGTATTTAGTCAGCCACCAATTGTGCAAGTTCTCCCACTTAAAAAGATGAGAGAGGCCTGTAATTTTCATCATAGGTACACTTCAACTATGACAGACAAAATGAGAAAAAAAAATCCAGAAAATCACATTGTAGGATTTTTAATGAATTTATTTGCAAATGATGGTGGAAAATAAGTATTTGGTCAATAACAAAAGTTTATCTCAATACTATGTTATATACCCTTTGTTGGCAATGACAGAGGTCAAACGTTTTCTGTAAGTCTTCACAAGGTTTTCACACACTGTTGCTGGTATTTTGGCCCATTCCTCCATGCAGATCTCCTCTAGAGCAGTGATGTTTTGGGGCTGTTGCTGGGCAACACGGACTTTCAACTCCCTCCAAAGATTTTCTATGGGGTTGAGATCTGGAGACTGGCTAGGCCACTCCAGGACCTTGAAATGCTTCTTACGAAGCCACTCCTTCGTTGCCCAGGCGGTGTGTTTGGGATCATTGTCATGCTGAAAGACCCAGCCACGTTTCATCTTCAATGCCCTTGCTGATGGAAGGAGGTTTTCACTCAAAATCTCACGATACATGGCCCCATTCATTCTTTCCTTTACACGGATCAGTCGTCCTGGTCCCTTTGCAGAAAAACAGCCCCAAAGCATGATGTTTCCACCCCCATGCTTCACAGTAGGTATGGTGTTCTTTGGATGCAACTCAGCATTCTTTGTCCTCCAAACACGACGAGTTGAGTTTTTACCAAAAAGTTATATTTTGGTTTCATCTGACCATATGACATTCTCCCAATCTTCTTCTGGATCATCCAAATGCTCTCTAGCAAACTTCAGATGGGCCTGGACATGTACTGGCTTAACTTCTTATGGCTGCAAGCACGAGGTCGGTACACCTATGACAACATCCAGCTCAAAGTGCAGGGCGCGAAATTCAAAAAAATATTTTTTTTAAATATTTAACTTTCACACATTAACAAGTCCAATACAGCATATGAAAGGTACACATCTTGTGAATCAAGCCAACATGTCCGATTTTTAAAATGTTTTACAGGGAAGACAAAATATGTAAATCTATTAGCTAACCACGTTAGCAAAAGACACCACTTTTCTAACTCCATCAGTTTCTTACTCCATCAGGTGCTATCACAAATTCGACCAAATAAAGATATAAATAGCCACTAACCAAGAAAAAACTTCATCAGATGCCAGTCTGATAACATATTTATTGTATAGCATAGGTTTTGTTAGAAAAATGTGCATATTTCAGGTATAAATCATAGTTTGCCATTGCAGCCACCATCACAAATCTCACCAAAGCGACTAGAATTACTACAGAGAGCAACGTGTATTACCAATTTACTCATCATAAAACATTTCTTAAAAATAGACAGCGCATAGCAATGGAAAGACACAGATCTTGTGAATTCAGACAACATTTCAGATTTTCTAAGTGTTTTACAGCGAAAACACAATAAATCGTTATATTAGCATACCACATGTGCAAACGTTACCCGAGCATTGATTCAAGCCAAAGAGAGCGATAACGTTATCATCGCCAAAATATATTAATTTTTTCACTAACCTTCTCAGAATTCTTCCGATGACACTCCTGTAACATCATATTACAACATACATATAGAGTTTGTTCGAAAATGTGCATATTTAGCCACAAAAAAACGTGGTTTTACAATGAGAATAGTAGCAAAACTGGCCTGAAAATGTCGGGCGCCATCTTTGACAGTGATCTTGTCTAATGAATAACTATTCATAAACTTGACTAAAAAAATATAAGTTGGACAGCTATCGAAAGACAAATTAGTTCTTAATGCAATCGCTGAATTACATTTCTAAAATTATCCTTACTGTGCAATACAGGGTTCGCCAAGCGAAGCTATACCAAAAAAAATGGCGGAATATGTGTTTAACATTTTTCTACAGAACAACGATTTATCATCTTAAATATTTCTTACTATGAGCTGATCTTCCATCAGAATCTTGGGCAATGTATCCTTTCTCGGGTCTAATCGTCTTTTGGTCGAAAGATGTCCTCTTGTCCGTCGAAATGGCCACTAACGTTCGACCGGTACTGGAAACGTGCCCAGCGCTTCAAAGTGAATCACAAAGAAATGCCTCAAAATCGCACTAAACGGATATAAATTGCTATAAAACGGTTTAAATTAACTACCTTATGATGTTTTTAACACCTATAACGAGTAAAAACATGACCGGCGATTTAGAAGTGGCTAAACCAAAGCTTGGAAAGAGAGCCAGTCCGACGTCCATCGTGCGTCAGGCGCAGGAAAAAAAGAAAGCTACTTCCGCCTTGTGCTCTTTTATACAGGCCCTGATTGCGCAATCGACTCCATTCAAATTGTCACCTCTTACTGACATCTAGAGGAAGGCGTAGGCAGTGTTTGTATCCTCATAGCATTTACAGGGACCTTAAAACTGACCTGGGACCAGGGGCCAAGATTTCTGAAATCTCACTCCCTGTCAGGAAAAGTGCTGTAGAATGAGTTCTGTTTCACTCAGAGACATAATTCCAACGGTTATAGAAACTAGAGAGTGTTTTCTATCCAATAATAATAATAATATGCATATTGTACGAGCAAGAATTGAGTACGAGGCCGTTTGAAATGGGCACCTTTAATCAGAGCTACTCAATACTGCCCCTGCAGCCATAAAAAGTTAAGCAGGGGGACACATCTGGCACTGCAGGATTTGAGTCCCTGGCGGCGTAGTGTGTTACTGATGGTAGGCTTTGTTACTTTGGTCCCAGCTCTCTGCAGGTCATTCACTAGGTCCCCCCGTGTGGTTCTGGGATTTTTGCTCACCGTTCTTGTGATCATTTTGACCCCACGGGGTGAGATCTTGCGTGGAGCCCCAGATCGAGGGAGATTATCAGTGGTCTTGTATGTCTTCCATTTCCTAATAATTGCTCCCACAGTTGATTTCTTCAAACCAAGCTGCTTACCTATTGCAGATTCAGTCTTCCCAGCCTGGTGCAGGTCTACAATTTTGATTCTGGTGTCCTTTGACGGCTCTTTGGTCTTGGCCATAGTGGAGTTTGGAGTGTGACTGTTTGAGGGTGTGGACATGTGTCTTTAATACTGATAACAAGTTCAAACAGGTGCCATTAATACAGGTAACGAGTGGAGGACAGAGGAGCCTCTTAAACTTGTTTGGGCTGGAGGGGGCGAATTGGAAAAACTGGAAAATATGCGCAAATTTTCAAACGGCCTTTTAATCAATTTCTGCTCTTACAATATGCATATTGTTAATAGTATTGGATAGAAAAGAGTCTCAAGTTTCTAAAACCGTTTTAATTTTTTCTCTGAGTGGAACACAAGTCCTTTGGCAGCACTTTCCCCGACCAGGAAGTAAAATGCAAGATGTTTATGCTCGCTTCAACGCTCTGCCTATACATGGTCATGCCACTTATGACCCGAAACACACCTCGTACGCCTTCCTCTGGGTGTCAAGAGTACGTCAGAGGAGAAATCATGCGTTTATCTTGTTCTGACGTGAAATAAGACCTATTTCTTTGACGTGACCGTCAATTTCAGGAAGTCAGAAGCGTGCGACTTGGGAGAGATATCATGTTTTGTTTTGCTGCCGTTTCGGATGTGAACTATCTCCAGCTCGGATTTGATTTGATAAATGAGACCATGTCATCGTAATGTATGTTTTTTCAATATAGTTTAATCAGATTATTTGAATTTTTTCGGGAGTTTTGCCGTGTTCCGTAATATTTATTTTGTTTACGTTGGAGAGTTCCGTGCCACTCGACGAGTACCCCTGCTAAATGAAGATGGAAAGTTGCCATTCTGAAGGGATTGAACGACTCTTCTGGACTAAGGACAACTTGATCAACATTCTGATGAAAGATCAGCCAAAGTAAGACCAAATTTATAATGTTATTTCATATATCTGTCGTGCATGTCAACTGGTCGCGCGCGCCCAAGTGTGTCTGTCTGGCGTGGCTATGCTAATTTAGCGCTACATTTAGTTTTCGGTGTAAAACATTTAATAAATCGGAAATATTGTCTGGAATCACAAGAATCCTGTTTTTCAATTACTGCACAGTATGTATTTCTCAGAAATGTTTTATGAGGAGTAATTAGGTATTTGATGTTGGTGTCTGTAAATGTTATGGCTGCTTTCTGATTGTAGCTGAAATGTAATTTATGATTTATACCATAAATATACACATTTTTCAAAAAAAAAAAATGCTATACAATAAATATGTTATCAGACTGTGATCTTATGAAGTTGTTTCTTGGTTAGTGGCTATATATATCTTCATTTGGTCGAATTAGTGATAGCTAGTGACGGAGTAAAAAACTGATGCAGTTAGAAAAGTGCTCTCTTTTGCTGACGTGGTTAGCTAATAGATTTACATATTTTGTCTTCCCTGTAAAACATTTTAAAAATCGAACATGGTGGTTAGATTCACAAGATGTCTGCCTTTCATATGCTGTATTGGACTTGTTAATGTGTAAAAGTTAAATATTTTAAAAAAATGTTTTTTTGAATTTGCCGCTCTGCCTTTTCAGTGGAATGTGGGAGGAGTGCCGCTAGCGGCACTCCCGTCCTCAACAGGTTTTAAAGAAGAAAATACAGGTCTGTGAGAGCCAGAAATCTTGCTTGTTTGTAGGTGACCAAATACTTATTTTCCACCATAATTTGCAAATAAATTCATAAAAAATCCTACAATGTGATTTTCTGGAATTTTTTTTCTCATTTTGTCTGTCATAGTTGAAGTGTACCTATGATGAAAATTACAGGCCTCTCTCATCTTTTTAAGTGGGAGAACTTGCACAATTGGTGGCTGACTAAATACTTTTTTGCCCCACTGTATATATCGTCTTCTTCGGGTATATTTCATAAATACTTTTAATATATTTTTTTTCAATTTCCATCTACGGACTGAACATAGTCTCCTGCAACCCGCCTCACCCAATGTGGCACGGATCTGCTATTTTTTTACACTTTAGAACCGGAACCCCAATCAGGAGCTAGCCAGCTAACTAGCTACTAGCTAGTAGTCAGTTATCCACTGCGAGCGGTCATCACGTTAACTCGGACATCAGCTAGCCTCAGCCCGGTCAATTCCTGACAGTTGCACAGCTCGATATCAACCCAGAGCATATTGGACTGCTTTTTCTCTAACACATCTCCGGATTCCTACCGCAAGCAATGAACCTTTACACCGGATTGTCGCAGCTGGCTAGCTGCTATCCAAGTGACTACTCCTGGCTAATGTCTCTGTCCAAAGCAAGCACTAGTTAGCCTGGAGCTAGCCTAGAGCTAGGTCCATCTCCCGGCTAGCCGAAGAGGTCCTCCAGCCAATTATTGGGCTACAATATCTATTTTGTCAATTGGCCTGGACCCTTTTACTGCCGACACGGAGCCCCGCCGATCCATCACGACTGGTCTACCGACGTAACCGTCCGAGTGGGTCTCAACAGGCTATTCTGTTACGATGTCACTGAAGAACCATCTACTAGCCCCGGCCCGCTAGCTTTTCTGAACACTGTGTCCCCTGCTCGCCTAGCTTAGTAGTGACTACCAAACGGCACCCTGACTCACCTAATTCTACTCTTTTTACCCTATGATCACTCGGCTACACAGCTGATGCCCCCTGGACTGTTTCAATAACACAGTACCTCATTTTGTTTACCTGTCGGCCCCAGCCTTGAACTCAGGTCCTGTATGTACCTAACTAACCTGCTCTGCCCATTCATCGCCATTTACCCGTTGTTGTCTTAGCTCTCCTGATCAACACCTGTGTTTGCTTTATGCCTCTCTCTAATGTCAATATGCCTTGTCTACTGCTGTCTTGGCTAGTTCTTGCTGTTTTATTTCACTGTAGAGCCCTCAGTCCCACTCAAAATGCCTTAGATAGCTCTTTTGTCCCACCCCACACACATGCGGAGACCTCACCTGGCTTAGTAACTGGTGCCTCCAGAGACGAAACCTCTCTCATCGTCACTCAACGCCTAGGTTTACGTCCACTGTACTCGCATCCTACCATACCATTGTCTGTACATTATGCCCTGAATCTATTCTACCACGCCCATAAATCTGATCTTTTTATTCTCTGTCCCCAACGCACCAGACGACCAGTTCTTATAGCCTTTAGCCGTACCCTTATCCTACTCCTACTCTGTTCCTTTGGTGATGTAGAGGTTAACCCAGGCCCTGTAGCCCCCAGTTCCACTCCTATTCCCCAGGTGCTATCTTTTGTTGACTTCTGTAACCTTAAAAGCCTTGGTTTCATGCATGTTAACATCAGAAGCCTCCTCCCAAAGTTTGTTTTATTCACTGCTTTAGCACACTCCGCAAACCCTGATGTGTCTGAATCCTGGCTTAGGAAGGCCACCAAAAATTCTGAGATTTCCATCCCCAACTACAACATTTTCCACCAAGATAGAACTGCCAAAGGGGGTGGACTTGCAATCTACTGCAGAGACAGGATGCAGAGTTCTGTCATGCTATCCAGATCTGTGCCCAAACAGTTCAAGCTTCTACCTTTAAAAATCCACCTTTCCAGAAATAAATCTCTTGCTGTTGCCACTTGTTATAGACCCCCCTCAGCCCCCAGCTGTGCCCTGGACACCATATGTTGAATAATTACCCCCCATTTATCTTTAGAGTTTATACTGTAAGGTAACCTAAACTAGGATATGCTTAACACCCCGGCCGTCCTACAATCTAAGCTAGATGCCCTCAATCTCACACAAATTATCAAGGAACCTACCAGGTACAACCCTAAATCCATAAACACGTTCTCCCTCACAGATATCATCCTGACCAACTTGCCCTCCAAATACACCTCTGCTGTTTTCAACCAAGATCTCAGTGATTACTGCCTCTTTGCATGTGTCCGTAATGGGTCCGCGGTCAAACGACCACCCCTCATCACTGTCAAATGCTCCCTAAAACACTTCAGCGAGCAGGCCTTTCTAATCGACCTGGCCGGGGTATCCTAGAAGGATATGGACCTCATCCCGTCAGTAGAGGATGCCTGGTTATTCTTTAAAAGTGTTTCCGTCACCATCTTAAATAAGCATGCCCCGTTCAAAAAATGTAGAACTAAGAACAGATATAGCCCTTGGTTCACTCCAGACCTGACTGCCCTTGACCAGCACAAAAACATCCTGTGGCATATTGCATTAGTATCGAATAGCCGCTGCGATATGCAACTTTTTAGGGAAGTTACGAACCAATATACACAGGCAGTTAGGAAAGAAAAGGCTAGCTTTTTCAAACAGAAATTTGCATCCTGTAGCACAAACTCCAAAAAGTTCTGGGACACGGTAAAGTCCATGGAGAATAAGAGCACCTCCTCCCTGCTGCCTCACTGCACTGAGGCCAGGAAACACTGTCACCATGATAAATCTACGATAATCGAGAATTTCAATAAGCATTTTTCTACGGCTGGCCATGCTTTCCACCTTGCTACTCATACCCCGGTCAACAGCTCTGCACCCCCCACAGCAACTTGCCCAAGCCTCCCTCATTTCTCCTTCACCCAGATAGCTGAGTGTTCTGAAAGAGCTGCAAAATCTGGACCCCTACAAATCAGCTGGGCTAGACAATCTGGACCCTCTATTTCTAAAATTATCCTCCGCAATTGTTCCAAACCCTATTACTAGACTGTTCAACCTCTCAGCGATCCCCAAAGATTGTAAAGCTGCCGCCGTCAAGCTGCCGCCAGCTCTCAAAGGGGGAGACTTTCTACACCCAAACTGTTACACTGTGTGCTCTTTTCGAGGGATGCCCTGGGATCCGGGGGGACGGGGGTGGTCTGCTGGTCACTGGGATGACAACCCAACTTGGGATGGGAGGGGTTTTAACAGGTGGAATAGTGGGGACCAATTGAAAGTTTACTTAGTAGCAATGCAAATGTCATGGTACAGCTATATGGACACTCAAACACTATGGTACTTTTTAATGGTGAGTTTACAAACATATATTATGATAAATAGATTTGAAACTTGTGTTTCATTATGGTAAATGGTGAATTAAGTATAGCCAGTTATAATTGTAATGGCTTAGCAGATAATAAGAAAAGACGGTCAGTATTTTCCTGGCAAAAAGAGAAGGAATATATGATCTATTGTTTACAGGAAACTCATTCAACCATTTTAGATGAAGTTGTGTGGAAAAAGGACTGGGGGGGCTTAATATATTTCTCCCATGGGAAAAGAAATTCAAAAAGGGTGATGATATTAAGAGTAATTGTGCAAATTGTCCCAAACAGATCCTCAAGGTAGATGGATGATTTTAAATATGATATTGGACCTTAAACAGATAAGTCTCATTAAACCTATACGGTCCAAATAATGATGATTCACGCTTCTTTGAAAATATATATAATAATCTATTGACCCTACAAGCAATACAAAACTGTATTATTGTCGCACGCTGATCTGTTTCACCTGTCTTTGTGCTTGTCTCCACCCCCCTCCAGGTGTCGCCCATCTTCCCCATTATTCCCAGTGTTTTTATACCTGTGTTCTCTGTTTGTCTGTTGCCAGTTCATCTTGTCAGGTCTTACCAGCGTGTTTTCCTGTCTCCCTGCTTTCTCAAGTTCTGTTTCCTAGTTTCTCCGGTTCTGATCATTCTGCCTGCCCTGACCTCAAGCCTGCCTGTCGTACTGTACCTGCCTGACTCTGACCCATTTATGAACCTCTGCCTGTCCTGTTTTTTAAAATAATGAGCAAAAAATAATCACATTTTTTGGGAATGGCAAGCCAGACAAAATTAAAAGGGCCTATTTATATAATGAATATGAATTCGGAGGGCAGAAATTATTAAAGCATTAGACCTCTCACTTAGGGCATCAGTCATACAAAATGTATACTTAAATCCAAAACTGGTTCTCTAGCAAATTAGTAACAATGTATCAAGATGCAAGGCGAGACGCAAATGCAGACACAGGAGGCAGGTGGTTGGAGTCTTGCAATGTTTAATAATCTAAAGGGGTAGGCAAGAGGATGGTCGTGGACAGGCAAACGGTCAAAACCAGATCAGAGTCCAGAGTGGCAGACAGGCTCATGATCAAGTCAGGCAGAATGGTCAGGCAGACAGGTACAGAGTCCAGAAAACAGGCAAGGGTCAAAACCAGGAGGACTAGAAAATGGAGAATAGCAAAAGGAGTACGGGGAAAAACACGCTAGTTGACTTGACTAAACATACAAGACGAACTGGCACAGAGCGACAGGAAACACAGTGATAAATACACCAGGGATAATAAGCGACACCTGGAGGGGGTGGAGCCAATCACAGGAACAGGTGAAACAGATCAGGGCGTTATTTTTTAACCACGCCATAGAAGGTTGTTTTCAATTTCAGTTTAATCCACCAGAAAAGACAGAACAAATAATACAACAAATATGGTGGTTAAACTTAAATATACTATTATATAATAGATATAAAAAAACTATATTTTTCAATCATTTTTTTTTTACAAAGTATAATCTTTGTAAATTATATCATAAATATAACTGGTGGAGTTATGTCACACATGCATCTAACACACATATATGGAAATGTCTGCTCTACTCAAAATTACAACCAACTAATTGCAGCATTACCGCAAAAATGGAAGAGGCAAGTGGAAAGAGGAAAAGTGAGGAACTTATCTGTCGGCCCTGCATTAAAGACCAAAATTGGTTGTGATAAATATAGCAGTTTCATTTAAGAACTAAAAAATGGACAGCTGTGCCAGATAGATTGCAAAATAGTTGGGAAGATATTTTCGATGTACCGATTCCATGGCACATGGTTTATGAACTGACACGAAAAACGACGCCGGATTCAAAACTTAAATTAAAACTTAAATAAATTATACAAAATTCTTGCAACCAAGACATTGTTATATACGTTTTTGCTAAAATTATTATATCGTTATTAATTTACAATCTGTAGAAACTATGAGAAAAGAAAGGTTCAGAACTTTTGTTGAGTATCACAGAACAGTTGAAAAAGATATGGCAAATAGAAATCCAATATGGATGGTGTTAATTAAGAGATAGATGGGAGGGGTTGAACTAAGCTGAAAGGTCAGACAAATAACAACAAGATAGCAAATGTAAAATATACTGTGTCTGTAAAATGTATATAGGTTCAGAACTTTGGTGAAATAGCACAGTTAAAAGTAAATGGCAAATAGAAATCAAACTGGATGGACATTAGCAATAGATGGGAGAGGTGGAAGTTAGAGGAAGAACAGGACTAAAAACAAGCAATATATAACTATTGGAAAATAGATTGTTCAAAAGTTTGGGGTCACTTAGAAATGTCCTTGTTTTTGAAAGAAAAGCACATTTTTGGTCCATAAAATAACATCAAATTGATCAGAAATACAGTGTAGACATTGTTAATGTTGTAAATGACTATTGTAGTTGGAAATGGCAGATTTTTTAATGGAATATCTACATAGGTGTACAGAGGCCCATTATCAGCAACCATCACTCCTGTGTTCCAATGGCACGTTGTGTTAGCTAATCCAAGTTGATAATTTTAAAAGGCTAATTGATCATTAAAAAACCCTTTTGCAATTATGTTAGCACAGCTGAAAACTGTTGTTCTGATTAAAGAAGCAATAAAACGGGCCTTCTATTGACTAGTTGAGTTTCTGGAGCATCAGCATTTGTGGGTTTGATTACAGGCTCAAAATGGCCAGAAACAAATTACTTTCTTCTGAAACTCGTCAATTTATTCTTGTTCTGTGAAATGAAGGCTATTCATGCGAGAAATTGCCAAGAAACTGAAGATCTGGTACAACACTGTGTACTACTCCCTTCACAGAACAGAGCAAACTGTCTCTAACCAGAATAGAAAGAGGAGTGGGAGGCCCCAGTGCACAACTGAGCAAGAGGACAAGTACATTACAGTGTCTAGTTTGAGAAACAGACGCCTCACAAGTCCTCAACTGGCAGCTTCATTGAATAGTACCCGCAAAACACCAGTCTCAACGTCAACAGTGAAGAGGCAACTCCGGGATGCTGGCCTTCTAGGCAGAGTTCCTCTGTCCAGTGTCTGTGTTATTTTGCCCATCTTAATCTTTTCTTTTTATTGGCCAGTCTGAGATATGGCTTTTTCTTTGCAAGTTGTGAGAAATAATGAAGGAAAATATATTTGTAAAGTATATATATATATATATATATATATATATATATACTATATACAGTATATATATATACTATATACAGTATATATACTGTATGTGTATCAATGTATATTTATGTATATGTGGGTATGTGTGTAATTTTAAAGCTGATCTACACCCTAATTTTCATCTGACCTTCATCTAAGTCACAACAATAGACATAAACAGTGTGCTAAAACTAATAACACACAAATTATTGTATTCCTCGTCTATTTTGAATACATAATTTAAAATGTCCCAGTGTAGGTTGGAAACCCCAAGGCTAATGACTTCTCCAAAGGCTAATTGGAGTCAGGAGTCAGCTAACCTGGAGTCCAATCAATGGGATGAGATTGGAGATGTTGGTTAGAGTTGCCCTGCTCTTTACAAAACACTCACAAAATTTGAGTTTGCTTTTCACAAGAAGCATTGCCTGATGTGAACCATACCTCAAACAAAAAAGATCACAGAAGACCTAAGATTAAGAATTGTTGACTTGCATAAAGCTGGAATAGGTTACAAAAGTATCTCTAAAAGCCTTGATGTTCATCAGTCCACTGTAAAACAATCGTCTAAAAATGGAGAGTTCAGCTCTGTTGCTACTCTCCCTAGGACTGGCCGTCCTGCAAAGATGACTGCAAGTGCACAGCTCAGAATGCTCAATGAGGTTAACCTGTTGAGGTCAGGACTCTGACTGGGCCACTCCAGAAGGTGTATTTTTGATTTGGGTCGTTGTCCTGTTGCAACACCCAACTTCTGTTGACCTTCAACTGGCAGACAGATAGCCTTACATTCTCCCGCCAAAAGTCTTGATACATTTGGGAATTCATTTTTCTGTCGATGATAGCAAACTGTCCAGGCCCTGTTGCAGCAAAGCAGACCCAAACCATGATGCTCCCTCCACCATACTTTACAGTTGGGATGAGGTTTTGATGTTGGTGTGCTGTGCCTTTTTTTTTCACACATAGTGCTGTGTGTTCCTTCAAAACAACTCAACTTTAGTTTAATCTGTCCACACAATATTTTGGAACATCCAGGTGCTCTTTTGCAAACATCAGACGTGCAGCAATGTTTTTTTTGGACAGCAGTGGCTTCTTCCGTGGTGTCCTCCCATGAACACCATTCTTGTTTAGTGTTTTACGTATCGTAGACTCGTCGACAGAGATGTTAGCATGTTCCAGAGATTTCTGTAAGTCTTTAGCTGACAGTCTAGGGTTCTTCTTAAGATGCAGTGACATGACCTCAAGAGAGAGGTTCACACCAGACATCACAAGAATATTGCTGAACTGAAACAGTTTTGTAAAGTGTAATGGTCCAAATTTACTCCTGATCGTTGTGCAGGACTTATCCGCAACTACAGAAAATGTTTGGTTGAGGTTATTGCTGCCAAAGGAATTTATGCAGAAATCCTGGTAATTCCAAAGGGTTCACATACTTTTTCTTGCTACTGTATGACACAGAGCTCAAGGAGTGGAACTTTAGCACAAAACATGTCTGGATTTCCGGACAGTCACATGACTGTCAACCCAGCCATCGTTAGATGTTGGTTTAAGTTCACAACACTTCCCTGTTCCTTGGGAGAGTGTGTCCCCATGCTTCCCTATACCACGTCCCTCATGTGTACACGCCCCTCCGATGGCCTCAGGTGCCATCCAACTTCTGACACCAATGCACCGAATTCGGGGGTAGCCCTGCCCGGGACATGACCCCGGGTCCCACGACTTTCAACCCAACACCTTAGCCATTACATGAAGAGATCCAAACCTCTTCACAAGGTCGCTAGGTGTTGGGTTGCTACAATAGATGCCTATTTATTAGAGGGTAGCAACAAGAAGCAAAACACAGTCTGTATTTGTCAGCTCCATGCAGTGTCAGTAGATAAATCCAACCAATGTCCAAATCATCAGCTATATAAATGAAACTCCAAAAAGGTAAAAGATATACTGTAATCAGCCTTTTGTTTATAACCATTAATGACCTTCAACAGTCTTACTGAAACATTATTGTCTCCTTTCTCAGAGTCCATACCACCACATGAAGTAGAACTAATATACAGAACACTGGTTAAGCTTGGGACGGGAGACAACAAAGATGGCACACAACAAGGGCTCATCCCTGTCCAATGCCCGTGGTCGTGAAAGTTATGTTGGAAGTGAAATCAGGGATTCCATTTCACTTCTGGATGTTTTGTACGCAAATGCATTTGAAGAAGAGGACATAGACTCCGCAGTAGCTAAGAAGACCGAGGTAGATTTTTACAGAGGAGCCCCACCTCAATGGCTTAACTTCTGCTGGGCTGAAAGGGCAACGTCAGCTGATAAAACAACCCCCTTTATCAAAAGAGACGGTTACACTGAACTGATGGAAAATATTAAGAAACAGTGTAAGGGTGATCTGACTTCTACCATGAATCTGCTGCATCAGCCAGGCAGCGGAGGAACAACTCTGGCCATGCAGGTGCTCTGGGACATGAGGAAAACACTGAGATGTGCTGTTCTAACAGGCCCTACCTCAGACATCACCGCTATCGCCAATCAGGTGATTCACCTTTTCACTGCAGGCGGTCAAGGCCAGCAGAACACTGTGCTCTTAATGCTGGAAGATGAGCGTATTCTGGAGAATCTGCAGGATGCCATCATCAACGAGATTGCAGAGAGAAACATCACGACCCACATGCCTGTGGTCATCCTTTTAAACTGTATGCGTAAGGCAGTTATCAAACAAGAGTACCATAACAAATCAAGACATGTTATTCTCAGGATGGAACTTTCTGAAGCAGAGAAACAACAGTTTGAGGAGAAACAGATTGAGATCAGTCGAAGCTACATTAATGAACACAAACAGTTTCATGGCTTTAACATAATGCAATCCAATTTTTGCAGAGATTATGTTAAAGAAACATGTGCCTTTTTAGATGTCAGGAAAAAAAGAAGACCTAAAAATTCCCAACTTCTTGCATTCTTATCACTGGTGAATGCCTACGTCCCTGGATCCCACCTTCTGCAGTCTCAATGTCAGGCATTCCTTGGTCCTCCAGATCCCATTTATGGAGGACCTTCCTTTGAGCAGCGAATGGAGCCTTTCACTCAGCTGATAGTGACATTCCCTGCACGACAGGGACAAGACAAACATGTCTGCATGGCTCACTCACTGATTGCACAGCAGTGTGTTGAGTTACTGGCTATGGCAGGTGTGACCAGGAGTGATACAGCAAGGAACTTTCTGACAGACTTTTGTGGAGAAGAGGTGCAGCAACATTTGATGCCTGTCATCAAAGACATGCTAACTAAGAGGGAAATCACAGTGGACCATCAGCAGAATGCAGGAAATGAAACACAGGATCTGTTTTCCCAAAAATACGTTTTACAAAACAAGCTAACAAAAAGGGAAATGGGAGAAGAGAGGACAGACAAGTTTTCCAGGTTGATTCTCGATATTGAAGCCAAAGAATCCAAAAGCAATTGTGTATCTGTTTTGCGATTAGCTTCAGAAAAAATCACACAAAACCCATTTTTTCCTCAAGCTCTTGCTCGTTTCTTTTGCCTTAGGATGGGGGAATATGGTGTAGGAGAGCAGTGGGCAAAAATAGCAAAAGACAGAGATCCTAAGAATTCATTTGTTGCTGACACTCTGGGGCAAGTATACAAGACACATTTAAAGAGCAGGGTCTATGATCCTTCCATCTCTGCACAAGACATCTTGCAACTGGCAGTAAAGGCCTTTGGGGCTTTCAAAGATGTGGAAAGGGCTGCTGAAAATGAGCAAGGAGCAGACATGCAAGATGATGGTATGACCAAAGTCTCACACATCTTTAACAACAGAGGACTATTTGGTTATCTACAGGTTGCCAACATTGTTTTTGACTCGCTTGTCTCGCTTGACAAAAACTGGCAAAAGGTC
Organism: Salvelinus namaycush; assembly: GCF_016432855.1. Lineage (NCBI taxonomy): Eukaryota > Metazoa > Chordata > Actinopteri > Salmoniformes > Salmonidae > Salvelinus > Salvelinus namaycush. The sequence goes on along the minus strand of NW_024061372.1, from coordinate 83,047 downwards.
CTTACCATGGAAATATCAGCTGAATCTTTCTTCATATCAATCAGACAAAAAAAGCTCATCAAGTACAAGCCACTCATCAGCAGCCTCAGGGATGAGGTGGAGAGGAAATGTGAGTTTTTTGATGGTTACCTGACGTACTCCAAGCCCAACATTAAAAAAAATGAACCGCATTACTTTCAGACTGATGTCAAGAACTGCTACTGCAAATATGTGGGGACATGCACACCTATACACTCAGAGTCTGCAATAGATGTACCCCTCCAGAAGCTCAAAGAGGAAATGGCCATTGCCTTCCCTGGACTGCTTTGCTGTCTTGATAAGGGCTATGATGAATCTAACTTGAGCCGAATAACAAAATTGTGGGAGGAAATACAAGAATGTGAAAAAAAGAAAGATGGTGGTGGTGAGAACAAAGCTGCCCAAAACTTCATCCTTGCCAACATCATCTTAAGCAAAGTGGAAGCAGCATCTCCAATGCTTACCCCTTTGCCAATCCTAAGAAGCATTCTGGAGAGAAATCTTTTGGCTAATTTCGGTAACCAAACTCCAGAGTTTTACCTCTTAGTCCTTTTGCTGTTCTGGCCCGAGGAGCATAAGAAAATGGGATTCAATATTGACCTCAACAAATGTGTTCTGGAGATGCAAGACTCCTACAACAACACATACAAGAAGCATCTTCGCTCAAGGTACCTTCGCCCCCTTATTTTCCTGGGACGGGGTGAGGGTTTGAGCAGACTGGTTCATAGATCAAAAATAGACAACCTATTGGCAAGGGAGAATCCAATGGCAGGGCCAGTGGAAAGGCCAGACTTTATAGATCAAAAGTGGAGCTGTGGTGAGGTGTGGAGAGAACCCAGTGTCCAGGATCTTCTTCTTCCAGTCATTGGAGTGGTTAGACAGCATAGAGTGATTGCGTGTGTTGATGGCAAGGAGATTAAAGTCTGTGCCGACCAACGAAGCAAAGTTTGGAAGCCTGGAGACGTCTGCTTCTACCTAGGCTTCACCATTAGAGGTCCTGTGGCCTATGGCATACAGTACCCATCCCATCACGGACATTTCTTTCATTCAGATAGGATGACAGGGGGGGTACCTCGTAAAATGTTGGAAGTACCTGACATCAAATCGATCAAAGACGGTAAGACAGTTACTGTATAGTCCTATATTTCTCATTTTCATCTCTATTGTCTCTCACTCAAGTTCATTTACGTTTTTGCTCCTACCCTTACACCTCTGAACAGCCAATACACCTCTGTTGCTAGACAGAATTTTTGTGATATCTGTTCTTCCTCACTTCATCTGACCTAACCTGACCTCTGCTCAAATTCCTCACTTCTCCCCAACTCACGACTGTCATGTTGACTTGTACCAGACTGTGGCCATTCTTCTTCCCATAGGATCCCTGATGTCTAACAATAACATATTCTGACTGAATGTAAACGTTCTACATTCCCCTCTCTCCCTCAGTGAAATGAATACAGATACTTCATATTTTCAAGTTTAGAACTCAGAACCCATCACCACCAATCTACACAGGGGAAACAGTGATGCTGGGAGTATTTGTGACTCATCTCATAGAGATTATTGTTAGCACTAAATATAATTCTTATGATATTTGTCATATCATTGATTTTACATTGCTTTGTGTACCAGGAAATTAAGACTGTACAGTCGTTGCCAAAAGATTTGAGAATGACACAAATATTAATTTACACACAGTTTTCTGCTTCAGTGTCTTTAGATATTTTTGTCAGATGTTACTATGGAATACTGAAGTATAACTACAAGCATTTCATACGTGTCAAAGGCTTTTATTGACAATTACATGAAGTTGATGAAAAGAGTCAATATTTGCAGTGTTGTCCCTTCTTTTTCAAGACCTCTGCAATCCGCCCAGGCATGCTGTCAATTAACTTCTGGGCCACATCCTGACTGATGGCAGCCCATTTTTGCATAATCAATGCTTGGAGTTTGTCAGAAGTTGTGGGTTTTTGTTTGTCCACCCGCCTCTTGAGGATTGACCACAAGTTCTCAATGGGATTAAGGTCTGGGGAGTTTCCTGGCCATGGACCCAAAATATCAATGTTCTGGGGCACTCTGGGGCAAGTATACAAGACACATTTAAAGAGCAGGGTCCATGATCCTTCCATCTCTGCACAAGACATCTTGCAACTGGCAGTAAATGCCTTTGAGGCTTTCAAAGATGTGGAAAGGGCTGCTGAAAATGAGCAAGGAGCAGACATGCAAGATGATGGTATGACCAAAGTCTCACACATCTTTAACAACAGAGGACTATTTGGTTATCTACAGGTTGCCAACATTGTTTTTGACAATTACATGAAGTTGATGCAAAGAGTCAATTAATTCTGGGCCACATCCTGACTGATGGCAGCCCATTTTTGCATAATCAATGCTTGGAGTTTGTCAGAGGTTGTGGGTTTTTGTTTGTCCACCCGCCTCTTGAGGATTGACCACAAGTTCTCAATGGGATTAAGGTCTGGGGAGTTTCCTGGCCATGGACCCAAAATATCGATGTTTTGTTCCCCGAGCCACTTAGTTATCACGTTTGCCTTATGGCAAGGTGCTCCATCATGTTGGGAAAGGCATTGTTCATCACCAAACTGTTCCTGGATGGTTAGGAGAAGTTGCTCTCGGAGGATGTGTTGGTACCATTCTTTATTCATGGCTGTGTTCTTAGGCAAAATTGTGATTGAGCCCACTCCCTTGGCTGAGAAGCAACCCCACACATGAATGGTCTCAGGATGCTTTACTGTTGGCATGACACAGGACTGATGGCAGCGTTCACCTTGCCTTCTCCGGACAAGCTTTTTTCCCGTATGCCCCAAACAATCGGAAAGGGGATTCATCAGAGAAAATTACTTTAACCCAGTCCTCAGCAGTCCAATCCCTGTACCTTTTGCAGAATATCAGTCTGTCCCTGATGTTTTTCCTGGAGAGAAGTGGCTTCTTTGCTGCCCTTCTTGACACCAGGCCATCCTCCAAAAGTCTTTGCCTCACTGTTCCTGCAGATGCACTCACAACTGCCTGCTGCCATTCCTGAGCAAGCTCTGTACTGGTGGTGCCCCGATCCCGCAGCTGAATCAACTTTAGGAGATGGTCCTGGCGCTTGCTGGACTTTCTTGGGCGCCCTGAAGCCTTCTTCACAACAATTGAACCGCTCTCCTTGAAGTTCTTGATGATCCGATAAATGGTTGATTTAGGTGCAATCTTACTGGCAGCAATATCCTTGCCTGTGAAGCCCTTTTAGTGCAAAGCAATGATGACGGCACGTGTTTCCTTGCAGGTAACCATGGCTGACAGAGGAAGAACAATGATTCCAAGCACCACCCTCCTTTTGAAGCTTCCAGTCTGTTATTCGAACTCAATCAGCATGACAGAGTGATCTCCAGCCTTGTCCTCGTCAACACTCACACCTGTGTTAACGAGAGAATCACTGACATGATGTCAGCTGGTTCTTTTGTGGCAGGGCTGAAATGCAGTGGAAATGTTTTTTGGGGATTCAGTTAATTTGCATGGCAAAGAGGGACTTTACAATTAATTGCAATTCATCTGATCACTCTTCATAACATTCTGGAGTATATGTAAATTGCCATCATACAAACTGAGGCAGCAGACTTTGTGAAAATTAATATTTGTGTCATTCTCAAAACTTTTGGCCACGACTGTATTAACACAGTAGTTAGTACTTTGTGTACTTGATTTTCTGATTGATGTGTCTGTCCCCAGGGCCTGTGAGAAGTTGCACAACCTGTGCCAATGTCATGGTGAGTTAATGTTCGTTACAGTATTCATAGACCGTACAATAGTAGTAGATAAGTGTTTGACAAATACAAATTCTTTACCACCACCTATGTTGACTGTGCTCGGTATTCATGAATATAAATTGTTTTCATGAAAAATAAGAAAATATGGTGGGAAAATCCAAAACATGTTGCTCCATTTTCAGATGGAATTACCCAATTGACAGCAGGATTATAAAAGGGTTCTTTGTGGAGGGGTAGGGTTCTACCAACAACACTTGTCATCTGAAGAACCCTTTTTGGGAGACAATGGATATTTGTAAGGCAAAGGGTTCTACGTAAAACCATTAACATGCAAAGAACCGTTTTTGGAAGAAAAGTATATTTAGATATTTTTTAAAGGCAAGAAGGTTTCTTTGGAAGGCAAGAAACCTTCTACACAGAACCCCTTCTTAATCTGAATTAGTTTATTTATTGTGCATTTTTATTTTAGATAGTGCCTGGACATTTGTGTTTACCTCAGTGTTTAAACTTTAACTTCAGGAGTTTAAAAAGTTAGGTGTGAGTAAACCCATATGGGAATATTTGTGCATATATCTGGTATTCCCTTTAATCATTTGACATGTAACTGACATAGTGGTGTAAAAGAACCCCAGTGTTGATATTAATAACCAGTTGAGTGGTTGTCATTTTTCCTCTATGTAGAGTAGAACATTAAAAACCGCGCCCATCAATATCATATTTCCCAGCATATTCTATTGCCGGTTGATTTTCAGAATTGTTTGTTTCAAAACCTGTGTTTTTGCATGTACATTGATTGGTTGATTAATCTTGTGCTACAAAAAGATAAATAACATACATTTTTCTAAACTAATACAGTCTGTTAGTCCTTGGACTTATTGCACCTGTTACTGGGATGGTTGTTCAAGTTTAGATTTAGTCTCATTTATCAATATTCCCTACCCTGACAGTTATTCTGAATGCAGGTTGTGGGTGATACAAATTCGAATTGTTGGATATCCTCACTCTGGCTGGATTCCAATTAGAATTACACATCACTTTGCAAGTGAGCATAATGTGACTTGCAGGCCTGATGTGGCCTGTAAACCAGGAGTTTCCTACCACCACTGTGTTATTGTATAACTAGGCATTCAAAGAAAGGCCTTATGATATATGTAATGTATTGTCATAAAAGGTTCCATTGGTTAAGGCTGGTGGAACCATTTATAGAGGGTTCTAGGAAGAACCCTCCAAAAATAAAAGGGTTCTTAGTAAATCCATTCATAGAGGGTTCTAGATAGAACCATTTACAGGGGGTTCTATGAAGAACCCTACATAGAGGGTTCTAGGTAGAAACCTTTGCAAAGGGTTCTACCTAGCACATAAAAGGGTTCCCCTATGGGGACCAACCAAAGAACCCTATATTGTTTAATTTAGCAACTTTTTTTCTAAGAGTGTATATTTCAAATCAGAAACCATTCTTCATTCAATTAAAAATAAATATATAGAATAAGGTTTACAAAAGTGAAGGCAAAGAAACCCTTCAAAGTGCAAAGTACATCCTTTACACTACGATGTTTTAAGAATTATGTCGTAAATACAGTTTGATAATCTGTGATATTCAGAGATCAATGTTCTCTTATTCAGGAATCTACCTCCTGGGTTCAGGTTGAACCTGCGGTCTTCACTGAAGAAGGCCCAATGTTCAGGTACACTCCTGGATTGTATTAGTCCCTCACCATATATCGTATGATAAAAGCTTTAAGTTTTGCTACCCAACAATTCTGTCTTAGGATAACAGTAACTAGATGGAATAAACCTCCTATCCATTATTTAAAGAAAGTCTGACTTTATAGAATTGGTTGAACTACTTGTAAAAACTTAGGAAATACAGTATGTGAGGATCTACAGAAAAGTTTAACAAAGTAAAGTAACCATTATGATGTTTGTCAACTGCTGATAAACAATTAAATACATGACTTACTTACTAAATCCATTCTGTCTTCTTATCATGGCATCTCTAGCATGTCTCCCCTGGGGCGCTACGAGTGCAGAGTATCAGGGCTCCGGTGGGTATGTAAAGACCATGTCAATCTGAAGTATCAATTCAGCTCCTGGGAGCCTCACAGGGCAATGATGAAACGCTTGGGGTACAAGCAAGGTGGCCCCCTATTGGACGTTACAATCGTTGCAGGAAAACTGGAAGAAGTGCATCTGCCACATTTTGCCTGTTTCGGTATGGGCGTATATGTTTATAATTAAAATATAACTGATGCAAACTACTTTTAAAAAGCCTTGTTGTTGATGTCAACCTGATGTTTATGCAAATGTACCTGTTTTTATCTCTGCAGGCGATGATCCCTCCTTTAAAGAGAAAGTGAGAGTTCTACATGTAGAAGACTGTGGTGTGTCCGTAGAACAAGTGGATGAAGTCACCCGCTTCCACGTCAAGATCGTCCATCCAACCTTCTCTCCAAAAGGAGTTCTCGTGAGATCTGGCTTTCCGGTGAAAGCCCACTGTGACTTGCAGCTCTACAAGGCCAAGGCAGCATTCCTCACGCTACATGCATATCTGGTGCCCTGTGATTCTTCTGTAGAACAGGTTATTTCCACTTATTGTTCTCCTCTGTGGTTAAATCATCTCTCAATGTTATCAATGCAGATAATACCAGTGGATTTAGAAAATTGACATTTAATATACAGTGTAGCCAAGCTCCTATTCAGTGTTTGACTTGTAAGGAGCTCACCGGAGCTGACTACCAGCACATCAAATGTTCTACTATTGAGATCCTGTTGCTCTTATAGAATATTAGCTCAAAAGTATTGTGGAGCTCCTGCACCTAAATATTGACTGTACCGGAACCCAAAATGAGTAAAGCACTGCCTATACAGTTCCTACAGGTGGAAAAACAGCTGTTTATTTTCCATCCAAAAGCAGGGAAATTTGGTTGACTTGTGGTGTTAGGAAACCTTGGGGGTAAGAGTCCGATATGGTGTTGCTGTGTCAACATCTCCCAGCAGTTCTTCTCGGGGTAGCTGGGTACTTTAGTTTAGAATGTTATATAATTCATTCATTGAAATCTCTTTCAAACTACAAAATCTAACAAAATGTCATGTGTGAATAGTTTTGACAAGGACATGTTGGCTTATGCTTCTTCAGGCAATGAAGAAAAAGGAGCAGTCTTATGGATACAGGAGTATCAGAAAGCCGCAACCAGTCAAGTCCCTTCGGATGAAGGATTGGTTCAGCCTCACAACGTCGTCTCCTTCTGCTGAAGTTAAACCTCCTGTATGGTTTGAGCTCCCACAGAATGTCAATCTAATTAAAAAAGCAATAGCAATTTTAATATACTAACAAAAACTACCAAAAAAAACAACTCTCTCTCATCTACTGCCTCCACAGAATATGAAGCTGAGATATGACAACACCAAACCAAACTTCTTTGAGGTGTTCATAAAAGATGCAGATGTTGACTTCAGTATGAAGCTAATCAGTGACGTGGAGGGGGAAATCGTCTGGGATCACACAATACGAAGAGGTCAGAAAAATATTATGCCAAAAAGATCAGTGTCTCAACATTGACTAAACATGCACCATGACAGTTAAAGTAAAAGATAATAAAACATTTTAAATCCCCAGCCGACTACAGAGACGAAAGGACTCAGAATTCACAAAGTAAGCATTTTGTGGACCTCCACCGGACAGACCTGATCCAGAGAGTGAGCGAGGTAGACCCCATCTTGGACAGACTCCTGAAGAGTGGAGTCATCACTGACAATGGCTACAGTGACGTGAGATCTGAAAGAACCAAACAGAAGAAGATGAGGGAGCTCTTTGATGGGCCACTGACAGGATGTGGCCCCAAAGGCAAAGATATTTTCTTAGAGATCCTGAAAGAGCAGGAGCCATTTCTAATCAGAGAATTGAAGGGTGAATGAGAAGCTGGGGAGGTGAATACATTTGAAGTTTAATTTTAGGGGAAAGGACACGGATGACAGACTCCTAGAGGGGAGTCATTGCTGACGAGGGCTATGATAAGTTGAGGGCTAAATGCACCACCCAGGACCAGATGAGGGCGCTCTACTCAGGACCAACAACGTCAAGGAGCACTAAAGACACTTTCTATGTCATCCTGGAGGTGCTGGCGTCATCCCTGATCAATGAACTATTCATGGACAAACCACCTATAATCAATGATAGGTGAATGAAGGGAGGGGGGGCGAAGTGTTTCTAAAAAGGGGCAGAAAACTTTCTCTTTGTTTCTTTGTGTGTTCATGACTTTGTGAAAATAATCACAAATGTTTAAAATAAAACACATTGTTTTATGGAGGGTTGGAGTTTGATTAGAATTGTATTTATTTATTTAGAGACAAGAAAATATATAAAGGATAGATTTTTAAGAAAATACAATGAAAAGACGACAAAGAAAAATGTACTGACTTAATTTAGGCATCTATGTGAATGACAAGTCAGTGATGGTAAGGAATACCAGTGGTCAGCATGTCAATCAAAATACAAATATATAACATTGTAAAGCTTTATTCAACAGCATATAACAGCTTATAATTTATAAAACATTGTTTCTATCATCCGTACTGGGCAGGCATGTCCTCCCAAGCATCAATATGACTAACTCTTACGAGTGGCTTTGTTTGTGTCTTGTAAAGTATTGCATTAAAGCAAACCCCCTGCCACACCTGTTGCATACAAACTTCATTTATTTCTGATGCGTTTTCTGATGCCCTTTAATGTTACTTAGCTGGGTGAAATATTTCCTGCATATGTCACAATGGTATGGTTTCTCCCCTGTGTGGATTCTCTGATGGACTTTCAGCTCCACTTCAAATAAAAAAGGACTCCCAACACTCGTCACAGTAGTGAAGCTTCACCCGTGTCTCTTCTCGTGGGTTCTGAGTGACAATTTGTCCACGGATCTGCAATCACACGTTCAACACGCAAACGGTTTCTCTTCCGTGTGAGTCGGAAAATGTCTCCGCAAACTCAACTCTTGACTGAACTGTTAACTGCGGTCAGGGAAACTGCAAGCGTACGGCTTCTCCTTGATGTGTGTTTGCTGATGTGTTTTCATGTTACTTAGCTGGGCGAAATCTTTCCCGCATATGTCACAATGGTATGGCTTCTCCCCTGTGTGGATTCTCTGATGGATATTAAGCTCTTTTGGTAATAAAAAGGACTTCCCACACTCATCACAGTAGTAAGGTTTCACCCCAGTGTGTCTCTTCTCGTGGGTTCTGAGTGACGATTTGTCCGCGGCTCTGTAATCACATGTGGAACAAGCAAATGGTTTCTCTCCTGTATGAGTACGAACATGTCTTTGCAAACTCAATGCATGACTGAACCGTTTACCACAGTCGGGTAAACTGCAAGTGTATGGTTTCTCCTTGGTGTGAGTTCGCTGGTGCGTCTTCAAGGTGCCCGGACAGCGGAACCTCAGCCCGCATTGCGAGCATTCCTGCGGTTTGTTGCCCGTGTGGATCTGTTTGTGTCTGGACCAGGTGGTGTAGTTGGAGAACTTGCTGCCACATACATTGCAGGAGAAGGGTTTGGCGCCCGTGTGAACCCGTTGGTGATCTTTCAGATGTGATTGGAGTCGGAAGCTTTTCCCGCACTCGGAGCAGCAGTGTGGTTTCAGTCCAGAATGAAGGAGCTTGTGAACATTTAACTCTGTAAGACTCATGAAGCCTCGGTCGCACGTGGTGCATCGGTGAGGTTTCCCTGCACCATCAGTGCTATGGAAGGCCATCATGTGTTTTTTTAAGTTGCCGGTCTGACTAAAGGCCTGGCCACATTGAGAACAAGGGTACGGCTTTTCACCTGTGTGCGTTCGCTGGTGGACCTGGCAGGATTTTGAGTCGATAAATGTTTTCCCACATACAGGACATGAAAATGGCTTCAGTCCTGTGTGTCTGCGCATGTGGGTGTTTAAATGAGATGACTGGGTGAACCGTTTCCCACAGAGTTTACAATCGTGTGGCCTCTCTCCCGTGTGCGTCAAGATGTGTAATTTTAAGTAAGTGGATTTCGTGAACGTTTTCCCACAGGTGTCACATTTGTGTCTCCCTCGCATTCTAGTTTGCTGTTGTATTTTCAAAATGTCCGCCTTGCTTAGTCTTTTCCCACACTGGACATAACACCGGGGCATATCTCTGATAAATGGATGAGCGTTTGACCGCATAACACTCTCCTTGTCATATCTACCTGTACATTTCCTTTGACTTTGGTCACGTGACTGCTCCATTCTGACCCGCTTGTCCAGTTCAACAATCACAAGGCTGCTTTTGGTAACAACTGACTCACTTGAGTCACTCTGTTGTTGGTCAGTTCTTGCACAGTGTTCTCTGGAAGGTTTTATATTCACACATTCACGATTGGACTTAGTGCTGCAGTTCCCATACTGGGTCAGGTCAGGACCCCATGTGGGCTTCTGTGTCTTAGGGCTTGTGTCCCCTCTACTGGTCCCTGTCTCTGAAGTGGAGACACTGTTGGAGACGCACTCAACGTCCGACAGCGATTCAGAATTATGTGGTTGGTCTTCAAGAAGATCCAATCCAGCATCCTCCTCCTCTGGCATATTGATGCAAATGTCCAGAGAGTTCCCAAACATTCCATCTTGGCGTTTTTGGTTTGTGAGGTACTCCTGCAGAAAACAATCCCATTCCGTTTCGCCATCCTCTGTTTTAACCTGTGACCAATTAGGTTTACTGGTTATCTGCCCAGTGTCCACCGTAGCAACAAGGGGTTCTGGTCCAGAGGCTCTGGAAGAATCCATCTCAGTGTCAGTGTGGGGTAGTTTACAGTGTAGATATTCTGCAAATACAAATGATCAACATATCAGAACAGAAACGACTGCTTATAGTAGAAAATGGACATTCATTTCTCAGGCAACAGCTCTGGTGGACATTCCTGCAGTCAGCATGCCAATTGCGTGCTCCCTCAAAACTTGAGACATCTGTGGCATTGTGTTGTGTGACAAAACGGCACATTTTACAGTGTCCTTTTATTCTCTCCAGCACAAGGTGCATCTGTGTAATGATCATGCTTTTTAATCACCTTCTTGATATGCCACACCTGTCAGGTGGATGGATTATCTTGGCAAAGAAGAAATACTTACTAATATGGATGTATACGAATTTGTGCCCCAAATTTGAGAGAAAAAATAAAAATACAATTTTTGCACATAGAACATTTCTGGGGGCTTTTATTTCTGCTCAAGAAACATGGGACCAACACTTAACATGTTGTGTTTCTATTTTTGTTCAGTGTGTATTTAGGCCTAATTACCACTAAAATTAATTCCATGAAAACGATAGAATGACAAACGTAATAAGTATGTAGGCTATAGCAGCCTATTTGTAGATATCCTAAATCGTGTTTTTCCCCCTGTATTCTTTCTCTATGGCTGTGGCACGAATGGTTTACATGAGGCGTGTGTGCAGAGGCCGGTAGAACGAAGTGAACCTCACCGATGCACCACGTGCAACCGAGGCTTGATGAGACTTACAGAGTTAAATGTTCACAAGCTCCTTCATTCCGGACTGAAACCAGACTGCTGCTCCGAGTGCGGGAAAAGCTTCCGACTCCAATCACGTCTGAAAGATCACCAACGGGACCACTTTGAGTGGGCCGAAAACAGTCTTGCACTCGCCCTACTGTCCGAGTGGTTATCTTACAGAAACGTACCACTTCTATTGCATATGCAGACAAACCGATCCACCGCATGAACCTTATCATCAAATACATCATCACACCAACGATATTTACGATTCAAATGTACTGCGTGTCTGTCATGATGATCATTACACTCCACGGACCCCCTCCCTCAGTGGAACGCAGAACGATACGTGACCACCGCTGTCCTTTCAGCACCACGATTCGAAGGGCGCTCAAATTGGTAAAGAAAAAAGAAAGCTCATCAAGATGTTGCCTACTAGTAGTTCTACGCATTATTTATTATTACAAATAGAAGATTATCACGTCTCGCAATGGTGTTCGTTTAGTAAAGTTTGAATTAATGTCTTGCAGAATGTAATAATCATACTGCAGCATAGTATGCCTTTAACATGTTACACTAAAAACACCTCAGTCATTTTTTATCTGAAGCTGAATAGTCAAATATTTTCAAAACACAACAGCGTGCGCGAAGGCTATGCTTTGATTGTAGAAACAAATATGCCTACAAGAAATGCCAATAGTTTGTTAACAGCACCTGCTTTAATTCGCCCGCAAAACAGGTTTTCAAGAACATCTGAATGCATATTCCCATGAAACTGATTAAGATCAAATGATTGGCATTCAGACGCAGTTTGGACATTTTACCGGTAAAATGTGAAGAATTGTCATTCACGATTGACAGTGAGGGTTCCGGAATAAATAATAAAAACTCCGGTTCACATTTTTTTACATTTAATTTAACTAGGCAAGTCAGTTAATTAAGAACAACTTCTTATTTCAAATGACGGCCTACCCTTGCCAAACCCGGACGACGCTGGGCCAATTGTGCGCCACACTATGGGACTCCCAATCACGGCCGGTTGTGATACAGTCTGGAACCGAACCAAGGGCTGTAGTGACGCCTCTAGCACTGAGATGCAGTGCCAGACCGCTGCGCCATTCGGGAGCCCAAACTCATCTTCAAGCTCTCCCTCTCAAACCGAACAGGACATCAGTAGGCCTAGTCCGCCTGCACAGATATAGATTATTTGGGACAAATTGACTCGACTCCTGAAGTGCCACCGTACACAGCACAGTCTTTGATTATGCAGCAGAAAGTGGCTTCCATCAGCAAGAGCAGGGTAGGCCGGGGTTCAGGATAAGGAACGCCTATCCGTTGCAGCGTGTAATGAAGTGTGGCCTAGTTTTATATAGCCTACACCATCAGTGCGCCGCAATCACTCGGAAAGGAAGTACATTTTCTTAGAAATATAACTTTGCCCTGTGTTTCTCTGAGCATGCGCCTTGCATAGCATAGGCCGATAGCAGGGGTATTCAACTCTTACACTACGAGGTCCGGAGCTGGCTGGTTTTCTGTTGTATTTTGATAATTAATTGCACCCACCAGGTGTCCCAGGTCTAAATCAGTCCCTGAGTAAAGGGGACAACGAAAAATGGAGCGGAACTGGCTTCGAGGTTCAGGTTTGAGGGGCCTATAGCATAGGCTATGCATCATTTTATGGAGACCACACTAGGCGCACTTGATATTGTGCGCCCAGCAGATAATCAGGAGTGAGTGGCATAATCCGGCACACAGGAGATACTATAATAAGCCACTCATTCTCAAATGAGCAATATGACATTTAATCGATTACAAATTACATTACCCTCCCCTGGACTAAAAAATATAATAAAAATAAGAAACCCTCCCCCTGGCTGAAAATGAAAACGCATGACCCTGTCCTATTTTACTCGTGGTAAGTATTGTGCACATGTCGAGCTCTCCTTTACAAAGGTGCACATGGTTCAACTACAATGTAAGGTGGTAATAGGCACGTGCGTCTGGCAAACTGTATCCTAGAGTAGATTCGCTCCAGCGGCCGATATATTCCAGTCAACTCAACAGTTCGGAGGTTTTGATGACACAATTCATTTGTAGGCTACTGACTAGTTTTAGCAAATAACGCAGAAAATCTACTTCCTCTGACTTACCATGCGAAACTTTCTCCATGTATCAGACCTCTATATTTCCTTCGCTTCTCACAAAAGACTGTCTTTCTGTAAACTGAAAGAGGAAAGTCCCCTGGTTGCGCAGCCCAACCCAAAGTAGCTAAATATCCACCGCCCCACCCCACCCCCTAAGAGGTACGTTAAAGTTCTATGCATTTCTATGCGCACACTCTACCAAGAAGCGTTTTACGGACGGGTTCCCCAGGCCAGGTTCCACAAATGTCCAAGTATACGTTATTGTAGCCCAATAATGGAAGTTAAACGAGCCTAACGTAATGGTCTGTTTACAGGCGAGTTGACTCTTGATAAATACTGTCATTTAACGTGAATCGAATTGGCCCAGCCAAATACTGCATCTAAACCATAGGATTTTACGGGGGGGAACGACTCTCCCCATCCTGCGGAAAAATATGATTTGTCCCCCCCAATATATCACTGTAAACATAACTATTTCATTTCAATAATATTAATAATACTCAATGAAAGCACTTGTGCTGATTATAGACACTTAATAGCGCGTTTTTACGTAAAGAAAATTGCGACCCTCGCCCTTTGCCTCACAATGGTTTGATCCAAGATCAGCATGCAGCTGTAGTGCTTCTAAGTCCCTGTGATAAGGTTAGCGATAAACTGAACAGAACTACACTCTCTTCTACCATTGTCTTAAATGTCTTTAAATGGTCTCGTTGCAAAAGCTAAATTGTCGCTGGGGGACTTTGAAGCACCTGTGTGCCGATCTTGGAGTAAACTGACGATAGCAAAGATTATAATAAACACCACAGAAACGGAATTGGTGCTCGCTAGCTCTGCAAATGCAGCTAGTGTGGGAAGCCAGCAAATATTAAATGACAACATAAACTATATTAAAATTACAAAAGGTTGCAGCTTACGTTGTGTAAATGGTGAACTCATACAGCTGTCAACCCTTGTCACTGCAATCCGTTCACATTTGCTAGCTGACCAGCTACCTTCCTTGTAGATCGAAGCCCATTATAGAATGATAGAAGCTAATAGATGATAGAAGCCCATCTCCTACTGTAAATAACCTACATGTGTGTGTAGCCAGCCAGGTAGAAAAATGACAGAAAAAAGACGGACATCAGAGCATTTTTCAGTACACCAAAACGCAACGTAAGAGCTCTAGTAGCCTAATACCTCAAAGACGAGTTGATAAAATGTTCATAAGAAGTGAAATCCTAATGGAAATGTTTCACAATGATGTCATTAGGCAGAGCAGGCAACAGATGGCACACAGACAGCAGAGCTGGGGACAGATATGCAGGGACAGACTGGCAGAGACAGTCTCAGGTACGTTTATTTAGTCTTTGTTTGGCAACATTATAAAAGGATCTCTCTTTTTTTAGACTTGTAAAATAGGGACATAATTGGAAAATACCATGGATACCCCCACTCAACTTAAACTGGTGACTGAACTAAGATGTGTTTAAGGCAATGGTATTGCTATTGTGATTAATTGTGTAGTTTTGGGTACCGGTAGTTAGGAGTATGGCAAACACCTTATTTATTTTCTAGGAGACAGACAGTGAGGGTGGTGAAAGTGAAAGAGCCAGGGAGAGAGACTTCAGAGGACAGTGTCACAGCCATAGCAGGACCAGGTGTCAACCTTGTTGCCAGCAGCACCAGTATAGGGAACAGTGGCACAGCATTGTCCAGTTACCTCAGTGATGGCACAAAACCATATCAATTTATAGAACCGCAAACTCTTGCCAACAGTGTTGATGTTTCAAGAGAAATGGTTTTGCGATTTCCCCTGGCTACACTATAATCCATCAGTAAAAGGAGTGTTGTGTTTTCACTGTAGCCAAGGGTTTTCAAGCCAGCCATCTTTTGGCCAAAGAGAGGATGCTGCCTTCATTAGTGCAGGATTTAGGAACTGGAGAAAAGCCATTGAAAAATTCACAGCACATCAAAACTGCCAAACCCACCGCCACTTTGTAACTGTATCAGCACACCAGCTAAATCCAATCAGTGTCCAGTTATCCAGCGCGTGGGGTAAACAGCAGGACGACGCAAGGCATTGCTTGATGAAAATTGTTTGTTCGGTGTGTCGTAGAAATATTTGCTCAATAATATTTCTCAGATACCGGAACTTGTGAATTCAAATAGACTTTATTACAAAGTGACAAGCCAAACTGGTCCATGGATCAACTGTCCTCCCAGCTTCGGCACACACTTTTTATACAGTTCTCATCCTTACGTCACACACATTATCTCCTCTTTATGTTAATGATTCATCACCTCTGGTACTGGCCACCATTATCTTTTTGACTTGCACTCATTTTAGCTTAGTTTCCTCATTCTTATTGGCACAGACATTAGGGCATAGATTCTATTGGTGGCGTAACCATAGCAATGACAGAAATAAACAGACATGCACACTCCTAATGCAGGTGCATGTCTAATGGTGCTTAAGCAATACAAACCCATGCTCTTCATGCACGTACATGTCTTATGGTGCTTGTAAATGATTAACTAATTTGTATGTACAATGGCCTTCACAAGACCAGGCATGACCCAGAATCGTTAGGCCAGTGTTCATCCAGCTTTGCACATTCACATGGATTCTGCTTACGCATGTCTAATGGTTAACCCTTATATTGATTCTGCGTACCAGCTTTGCACATTCACATGGATTCTGCTTACGCATGTCTAATGGTTAACCCTTATATTGATTCTGCGTACCAGCTTTGCACATTCACATGGATTCTGCTTACGCATGTCTAATGGTTAACCCTTATATTGATTCTGCGTACCAGCTTTGCACATTCACATGGATTCTGCTTACGCATGTCTAATGGTTAACCCTTATATTGATTCTGCGTACCAGCTTTGCACATTCACATGGATTCTGCTTACGCATGTCTAATGGTTAACCCTTATATTGATTCTGCCTACCAGCTTTGCACATTCACATGGATTCTGCTTACGCATGTCTAATGGTTAACCCTTATATTGATTCTGCGTACCAGCTTTGCACATTCACATGGATTCTGCTTACGCATGTCTAATGGTTAACCCTTATATTGATTCTGCGTACCAGCTTTGCACATTCACATGGATTCTGCTTACCCTAAGATGCATAACATGTACTGGAACATCTCCAATAGGTGCGGCATGTAGTAAGACAGGGACAAGCCTTTAGATGCCACACGGATGACAGTGGGAATTTATACCAGCTTTTGAAACTTAGGGCAGAAGAGGATGATCCCATTTTACTGAAGTGGTTAACAGAGCATACCACAATGTACACAGGCCCCAAAGCACAGAATGAAATTCTGAACATCATGGCCAATACAGTCATTCGAGGCATTGCAGCTGAGGTTAGGTCTCTTCCGATTGTACAATTTTCAGTAATTGTTGATGGTACTGAAGATGTTTCTGGTGCTGAACAGGAGAGTGTCTGACTGCATTATGTTGACCATGACCTTGTCCCTCCCAAGGAGTTTATTGGGCTATATAGGGTGTCGGAGACAACAGGCGAGGGCATTGCGAAGGTGGCAAATGATGTGTTGTTGAAGCTCAATTTGCCCATGTCTCTCTTACGTGGGCAGAGTCACGATAGTGCCTCAAACATGGCAGGAAAATACACAGGTGCACAGGCAATTGTGAGGAGGCAGCAGCCATTAGCCCTCTATGTGCATTGTGGAGCACACTGTAAATCTGATTACACAGTCTGTCTGCTCAGCCTCCCCACTGATCCGGGATTCCCTTTCTTGGGTCCATCAGTTAGGTGTCCTCTATGGCCAGTCAGGAAAGTTTAAGAGCATGTTGGAATCAATTGCCACGTCCAAATATACACATCTGACCACCATGAAACCCCTATGTCCAACAAGGTGGACTGTGCGGAATACTGCTATTAGAGCTGTGCTAGGGCAGTACTAGCGGGTACTAAGCAGCCTAGAGGAGATGGCAAAAACTGCATCCAAGACAGCTTCAACTGCCAGTGGCTTATTTGAGCACTTCAGCAAAGGCAAGAGTGTGTTGGGCCTCACACTTGCCTCTGCTGTTCTTGGAGAGCTTGAATGTCTAAACATTTCACTACAGAAGAAAACTCAGACTGTCTCTGGTGTGCAGGCTGCAGTCGAGTGTGTGCGGTCATCTCTTAGGTGCAAGAGAAATGACGAAAGCTACCTTGCACTGTATGAGAAAGCAACACCATTGATTGAATCCATTGAGACACACTCAAGATGATTTGCTGGCAAAGCGTGGATCACTATAGGCCAGAATTCTTTTAAGTGTTGGATGGTGTGGAGGTTCAGTTTGGCGACCGTTTTGACCAGGACAGTCTAAACGTCCTGCACAAGTTGGAAAGAGCGCTTCTCAGGACAGTCTAAACGTCAGGACAGTCTAAACGTCCTGCACAAGTTGGAAAGAGCGCTTCTCACGGGGGAGTCTAGATCAGTACCCTGAGCTGAACATAGATTCTCTTTCAGTGCAGTTGCCTCTATTTCACAACAAATACCCCTGTAGCAGCAGTGGAGAGGCAGCAGAGGTCCTCAGAGGCTTCCAGTGGAGGTGCAGGGGTTGTTTGACCAAGTTGAGGTGCTGATCAGAATTTTGTTTGTGGTGCCAGTGTCTTCATGTGAGGCTGAGAGGAGTTTCAGTGCACTCCGCAGGTTAAAGACTTGGCTACGGGCTAGCATGAGCCAAAAGAGACGGAACAGCGTACTTGTCTGTAATGTACCTAAAGACAGGCTGGACAGTCTGGAGGAAATATTTCTGCCAGCAATTTGTTGGATCCATTGAAACCCGCAAACATGTTTGGTTCTTATGTTCAGTACTATGTATATATAAAGTTACTGGAAACCTTGTGGTGCTGAATATGTTCTTTACACTTTTTTATTTCACTGACCCCTTGCAATTACACCAGGGACCCCTAGGGGTCCACTGACCCCTGTTTGAGAACCCCTGGTGTATAGTATGATATTTGTTATTTTGTTTAGTAGTTTTCAGTTTTTATTACATGACAGTACACTTACTAATTATTTATTTTGTTATTTTATTTAAAATTGCATACTTTGTGTGACATACTTGTCCATAGCTGTTGTTTGAAGAGTTGAGACACTGACTGAACAATAAATAAGTATTTTTGAAGGATCTTTTGGTTGATTTATTTGGGTTATTCATTGAAGTAGTTCTTTCACTTTTAGAACTACTTATTTTGAGCTTTTTGTTCTTGTAAAGCTATTGTAGTAGACATATTTAATGACTATATAAATATCAGAAAAAGTAAAATAAAAAGGCCAATTTTGTGATGGTTCTCAATGAGATTATTTTAGATGAGATCACAACATGTTCATTGTATTTACAAAAACTGCACCCATACAGTGTACAGTACCATTGCCACCTACTGGCCTTTCTTGGTATTGCTGGTTGTAAATACAAATACCTGCATACATGCTGGACTGATAAGGAACACTGCTATAACTATAATCCAGTAGTAGTATTATAATGATTTAAACATTTGAACAAGTTGGGACAACCCTTCAGTTAACTGCGGTACCTATCAATTATCCAGTTGTAGTAATTATGGTTCCTCAATATACATTTAACATATTACAATGTAGGCTATGTGTTACAGCACTACTTTTGGTGTGTCCCCCTCAGGAATTGCTCTTGAGAAAATGTCATGTAATTGTCCCCTCCAAAGTTGATATCAGATTTTCACCCCTGATCTAAACGTGAATCCATTCTCAAATGCGGTACGGTTCTGGAAACAGAAATCCCTCCACTTTCATGTCACATCAAAATCATTTCACAAACGCAACAATTACTGTAGGCTACACTGTTTTAACCGGTTTTAACAGTTGCCGCCAACAGTTATGAGTGTTCTGATATAAGTAGGACATGTGTCATCCGGGCAACTTTGAGAAAAATACTTTATAGGCCGATCAGAGTTGTCTTGAAATGGCTATGCATTTTCATACGTTTCATATGGAATGTAATAATTTGTGTATGTCCATCATCCATTTCATGTGATATGTTACAAATTATACTGAACAAAAATATAAACACGACATGCAACAATTTCTAAGGTTTACTGAGTTACAGTTCATATAAGGAAATCAATTCATTAGGCCCTAATCTATGGATTTCACATGACTGGGAGTAGAGAAATGCATATGTTCATCGCAGATACCTTAATAGTAGCGGTGTGGATCAGAAAACCAGTCAGTATCTGGTGTGACCACCATTTTCCTCATGCAGCATGACATCTTTTTTACATAAAGTTGATCAGGCTGTTGATTGTGGCCTGTGGAATGTTGTCCCACTCCTCTTCAATGGCTGTGCAACGTTTCTGGATATTGGCGGGAACTGGAACACGCTGTCGTACACGTCGATCCAGATCATCCCTAACATGCTCAATGGGTGACATGTCTGGTGTGTATGCAGGCCATGGAAGAACTGGGACATTTTTAGCTTCCAGGAATTGTGTACAGATCCTTGCGACATGGGGCTGTGTATTAATTTTCATGCTAAAACATGAGGTGATAGCGACAGATGAATGGCACGAAAATGGGCCTCAGCATCTCATCATGGTATCTCTGCATTCAAATTGCCATCGACAAAATTAAATTGTGATCGTTGTCTATAGCTTATGCCTGCCCATACCATAACCCCACCCCCATCATTGGGAACTCTGTTCACAATGTTGACATCAGCAAACCGCTCGCCCTCACGATGCCATACACATGGTCTGCAGTTGTGAGGCTGATTGGACGTACTGCCAAATTCTCTAAAATCACATTGGAGGCAGCTTATGGTAGAGAAATTAACATAATTTTCTGGCAACAGCTCTTGTGGACATTCCTGCTGTCAGCATGCCATTTGCATGCTCCCTCAAAACGTGCACATTTTAGTATGGCCTTTTATTGTCCCCAGCACAAGGTGCACCTGTGTAATGATCATCCTGTTTAATCAGATTCTTGATATGCCACACCTGTCAGGTGGATGGATTATCTTGGCAAAGGAGAAATGCTCACTAATAGGGATGTAAACAAATATGTGCACACCATTTTAGAAAAATAAGCTGTATGGAACCTTTCTGGGATCTTTTATTTCAGCTCAAGAAACATGGGACCAACTCTTTACATGTGTTTATATTTTTGTTCAGTGTACAATAAGTATGATATATTCCTAATTGCACTTTGTTGTGGCTAATGTTATCTTGCGTTAGCTGGGTTAAGTTTAGGGTTCAATTTAGGAGTTAGGGGAAGGGTTAGCTAACATGCTAAGTAGTTGCAATGTTGCTAAAATTGTCTGTGATGTGATTCGAACATTCACGTTATACACCCACCCATACTCCCAGGCCAACCTCCCTCCTTTTGTTTTTGGCTTAATGGTCGAATGCAGCAAATTGAGAGAAAAAAAGGGTCAGAACCTTAAGATGTTTTAAGTAACCCATACCAAACATATCATACAAATAGACTACCACAGTATGAGTCATAATACCCAGCGGTCAAACAGGGAGATGGTTCCAATCATATTTCCACCATTCATTTTTCCCATAGGGGATTTTAGAAACACTTAAACAAGGGCTGTGTTTCATGTAGGCTTAGTTTGGTGTGATGTTTTGATAACCATGTAAATCTCTCTAGGACAAGGTGATGTTTATTTTCTGTATTCACCCCCCCCCCCCCCAAAAAAATGAAATGCTAATTAGCTGCTAATGTGGCTATCATAAAGAACTACAAATGCCATGATCTGGAAGAGACTGCCAATTTGAGGCAAAAGTAAGAATCTCTGGATTAACTATCTAATGTTAGTTAAATGTAGTAATGGATAATTTGGCTACATTTCTTTAATGGACAATTCTGTGAACTGTCTTGTGCAAGTTTTAAATTGACACAATACCTGTTAGGTGTCAGCCAGAGATGACGTGCAGGAGCTTCCAGGGATTTGTTGTTTTTACATGATGTCTACGCCGATGTGAATTAGCATTTTCGAATCTGAGAGTAAATAGAGCCGACTATATTGATAAAATTAATCTTGTCCGCGAAAGATTGACATTGTTATCAAAACGTTACACCAAGGTAAGCCTACATGAAATACAGCCCTTATTGTGTTTCTAAAATCCCTTATGGGAAAAAAGAACAGTGGAAAAACTGTTTCCCTGTTTAACCGCTAGGTTTAATGGGTATTATTTTTTAATTTAACCTTTGTGTCACAGATTTGCATTTACTATGTTACATCTTTGAAGCCAGGCCGACATATTAGACATTTCTTGGAATTATAGTTTCAAGAATTCATAAAAGTGAAAGGAGGAAAATAATTAATAATGTAAAAGAATGTGGGGGTCTGAAAGAAGCCAATGAAATGTTATATGAATGCAATGTGCTATTATAATAACATTCATGCTGAGTTTATTGGCTGGATAGAATGACAATTTTACCACATTCAAAATCACCAGTATGAAAATCCCCCAAAATATTATAGATTTTTCAGATCACATTTTTTTAAATCCCTTGCAGGACAAAAAAGCAATTTTTCACTATGTTCTTTGCAGAACTGTGCAAATTGATAACGATACAAAACATGTCTAAAGTAACAAGTTATCTATTGCTACAACCACTAGAAGTAGGCCTTCAAATATTTCTCAGAACTACAAGTCATGAGACATGGGTTGTGTTCATTAGTGCACACCGTTTCCAAACGGAAAAGGACAACAAGGGCTACTTATTGAACCAGTGCTGGTAGATCTCTCTCTGTTTCAGTCTGTTTTTCCCCCCCATTTGGTGCCTAATGAATACAACCCAGGTATGCAACTGATGAAACATAATACCATAAGAACAATTAATTATTAAACGATAGACTGATAAACATATAGCTCACCAACTTTTACATAACTTTCAAACAGCTTTTGAAAAACACACCCACGCTTCACACACTCATCCACAAGTCATCTATCATCTAACTTTCATTGGTATAAAATTCACATCAATCAGAATTCAGTCAGGACATGCACTCACATTTGTCTGGTTACACATGAACACCTAAATGCTAGCCTGGACCCAGATCCATTTCTGCTGTCTTGCCAACTATGATGGTCATTCATATTGGAGCTGGCAAGACAGCACAAACAGATCTGGGACCATGCTAACTAAATGCACTAATGGTGTATAATTAGTCAGGTAGCCCATTGTAGTTTATGAAGACATACATTTCTGCAAGTGGTCAGTGCAATACCTTTCAATAGTATTTATCAAAGTGCCATCAAATAATAAACACCTTATAATACATCTTCCTGAGAATCAAAATAAATACTTAAGATGTGGCTTTCCCTGGATGTATAATACCTGGGTTCAAATACTAGGTGAAATTATTACAAATACTTCTAGCAGTGCTTGATCAAGCTTGCCTGGCTTAATGGAAGCAATAGAATAGATCCAAAACTATATTACATTACAAAGCAAACGCAGAAAAGTATTTGAAAATAATAATAATAATAAATCAAATACTATTTGAACCCAGGTCTACAAAAGAGAGGTTGGGCACATAAAGTGCTTTAGTCAACAACAAAAAACGTATGAGGTTAGAATGAGAAGCCCAGTTTCAAGTGTTTAGTTATTACAGTATAATCTTGAACAACAACAAAAAATTGTCTACGTTCCAAATGACACCCTATTGCCTATATAGGGCCCTGGTCGAAAGTAGTGCACTATATAAGAAATAGGGTGCCATATGCACTCAAACAGCTCATCTTCTAAAGATTGATGTATAATATTTAAAAGGTTTCCCAAAATTGTTCTTTTGGTAATTTATGGAAAAATCCAAAGTAGCCTTTTCACACATTCTCCCACTGACATCAATGCATGACTTTTTGACTGAAAATCAGACTTAAATGGAAGTAATTTCATCAGTCTGAATGAATCTCCTCTTCTTCCTCCTCTTCTTCTTCCTCCTCGTCTTCCTGCCCTTCGGGACTGTAAAGTTCGTCTGCTGACTCACTCTGGTCGTGTACAGCCTCCTCTTCCTCACTCCTCATCTCCTCCTCAGCTTCTTCTTGCTCATCTCCATCACTGCTGTCGTCATCATCATCCTCCTCCTCCTCCTCTCCTCCGCTGTCCTCCTCTTCCCGGACTACGGGACCTGGTAGAAGACAAAACTGTTAAAGGTAGAATCCACATTTGGTGAAACTGTGCCACTGTTCGCCTCAGCGCCTCTTGTTATTGGTTTTGTTGATGAAACAGAGGAGCGTCCGACATCGTAGTTGAAGACATGTTGCAGTACATATTCTGCTGTTCTATCATGCATGCAATCAAGTCTGAGGAGAAAAGTGTTTGTGGTTTCAAGTACATTCTTTAGGTTGGTTTATTTGTCAAACGCACAAAAAAAGACAACTAAAAGACAAACAGTTCAGATAGAAAATAAAACAAGGTAAAAATAAATGTACATGTGAACCTGGAAACCCAAAGGGCTTTTGTAAAATCCAACCAAACATACAATTGAAGTTAAAATTATTCAACACACTCTAGTTCCCTCTACCCTTTGTCACACACACCAGTCTGTTACTTACAGAGCTCGTTGATGAGGTGAGAGACGTGAGAGTGTACTTCAGTGAGGAAGTCTTCCTGTTTAGCCTCCATGGACTCGGCCAGGCCGTCTGAGTCCACGCAAGCGCATTCTGGGTGGAACAGAGGCTTCTTCAACTGCCTGCAGAAACTGGGACAAACACACACAAACACACTCGCATTAGCAATGGCACATCACCCATAGACAGGTGGAGAGAGAAAGACACGCATTACCAATGAAATGTCACCCATAGACATAGCTCACACACACACGCACAAACACACTGCAAATGGCGCAACACCCATAGACAGTTGGAGACACACACACACACACACACCCCACTTACTTTTTGCTTGATGACTTGTACGCCTAAACAGCAAATCAGAGAAGCAAAGAATAACATCATTCATTATTTTTATTTTTTTGGGGGGGTGGGAGGGGGTAGATCAGCGTTTACTATTGCAGGGATTGTGGCTTCCATCAATGTAATTTTCTGCATCTTTTCCATTCCCCATCAAAAAAATAATAACATTTAGTTAATGAAAATAAAACAATAAAGCTACTTAGGAACAGCAGGACGGTTTTAAAAAGAATGTTAAAGGCACATCCATTTGTCCATGTATATCAATTAATCCGCACACTGACCTCCAGGAAGCAGAAGGGGTCGTTCTCCTGGGCGAGGGTCTGGATGCCACTGTGGACATCCTGCAGACGGGACTGGTCCTGGACCGCCTTGGCTATGTTCCGCTGGATGCTGGGGCCACACTCGACCCCGTGGGAGCAGGAACAGTCCCTGAGGGAGGTGAGGAAGCCCTCCAGGTGGACCTGTAACACCTCCCCCAAGGCTGTGACCCGCTGGTCTGAGTCCTCCAGGAACCTCTGCACAGAGAGAGGGAGAGGGTTGAGAGGTAGGTGTGTGTTTAACCAAAAACTAACTAATCAGTGATCAAAAGTTTCTCCTCATCTTCAGACATGAAAATAGATTAAATATATATATTTTTTAATACAACAAATTAAAAAATATATACAGCTCTGTAAACAATACAAATACATGACATCTACAATTATGGAAAGGAGTGCTGATCAAGGATCAGGTGCGAACACCTGTCCATAATCATGTTCATTACAATCTTAAATGCAAAACTGATCCTAGATAGGGCTGTTACGGTGAGCATATTACCGCCACACGGGTGGTCACAAGTCATGATGGCAGTCAAATTCCATGTGACAGTTTAGTCACTGTAATTAGGCTTCTCCAAACTCTGTTGTTGCTGATGGTCATTAGTAGCCAACCAAACTTGCCAACTGCCTGAACTGCCTGAAAGTGAACCACGTGAAAAGCGTCTTCCATTTGCTATTTAAGAGCATAGATGACATGTATTTTTTTCCCACTGCCCCTGTTTCGAGACAGGTGCATGATAATGGTCCATTCTAAATCAAAACTAATTTCACACTTATGTGATTTAGTATATGTAAATCTTATACTAAATCATTAGTATACATTTTTTTAGGGGGCATTACGGCCACACAAAGAGGATGCGGCAGGGAAATTCGGGGCATTATCAAGTGCTTGTTAAATTGTGAATGAGAGACTGATTAAGTGTGTACAGCCTGAGCAATAAACAAAGCAGAGCTCATGCCTTTGATGCGACTTAGAATGTATTAAAAATCAAAACATATAGCCCAATGTTTGTAGAACAACTAAAGTTGCATAAATAACTCTAGATGAAGCATATAGGAGGAACGGTTTCTTTGTTAACCGCTCAACACAGAATAGCCCCATGTGCGCACTCCTATTTTATTCAGCTATGTTCAACTGTATTTTTCACACTATAAAATAATGCCACGGAATTCTAAACAAATCTTGTCTGCTAAATGAACTAGTAGAAACAGCTCAAGGATGATCAATGGAAACAGGATGCACCGGAGCGCAATTTCAAGTCTCATAGCAAAGGGTCTGAATACTTATGTAAATAATGTTTTTCATTTATGAGAAATAGATGAGGACAAATATTAATTTAATACATTTTTAGAATAAGGCTGTAACGTAACAAAATGTGGAAAAAATCAAGGGGTCTGAATCCTTTCCGAATGCACTGTAGATGATTGTTGTTTCACCCTGACTGCACTACGAATGTCCCAATGGCGAACATGCATAAAGATGGAAGAATTCAGATATGTCGTCATCGTTTTAGCACTATCCACTGAGTTTGTAAACTACGTTGCGTGACATGGTTCAATAAATATCTGAATAAATCTA
This sequence comes from Salvelinus namaycush, assembly GCF_016432855.1. Lineage (NCBI taxonomy): Eukaryota > Metazoa > Chordata > Actinopteri > Salmoniformes > Salmonidae > Salvelinus > Salvelinus namaycush. The sequence goes on along the minus strand of NW_024061372.1, from coordinate 56,814 downwards.
CCTTTGCGGCAATTAGGAAAAAAACTCAAGATAGAATTGGGATCATGTATACGGTGCTAATGAACATACAAATAAATTATAAGGAGTGTTATGTACACTACGGCAAACTTAGCCAAACGAGTCATTTGTGGTAAGTGCATGAGGGCCATCATCTTTATTTATCTCTACCACTGGGACAATAAAGGCATGACTTAAATTCTCTTTCCATCCACTACTCCACATCATTTCAATAACTCAAATCCAACGCATTTTATAAAGCCCTTTTTACATCAGCAGTTGTCACAAAGTGCTTTACGGTTACCCAGCCTAAAACCCCAAAGAGCAAGCAATCCACTTATCTGGTCCACTTACTGTGCATGCTGTTCCCAATACTGTCACCCTCCTCGAAGACACCAACCTTCACCACCTCCCAGTCCATGTCCAATCTCTACAGGCATAACAATGGATATACTGTTTACCTACATTAGCATTTAGATACTGCTACAGAAGGAAACAAAACTGACACTGAACATTACAGGGGCCATTAAGTCAAATGGTCCACTAAAAGAGTGGCTGTGTTTCACACACACAACCCAGAGCATTCTAACCACAGAACTAGAATGTGCAGAACGGGATTCCCCATTCATGTCAATGATGCTGTTCCGTTTTATTCATTCCATCTTTTATTTTAACCATCTCACCTCATATTTAAGATTAACGTGCATGTCTTCACCATCATCACGCCTTGGCATAGCAACAGAGCCACTGGGGGCCTCACCACCATCATGTTGAGTTGCTAGGGTCAACACAACAGAAGATGAACCACACACACACACAGAGAGAACAAAAAAATTACAAGTTAGGTGTCCTCTATGGCCAGTCAGGAAAGTTTAAGAGCATGTTGGAATCAATTGCCACGTCCAAAGATACACATCTGACCACCATGAAACCCCTATGTCCAACAAGGTGGACTGTGCGGAATACTGCTATTAGAGCTGTGCTAGGGCAGTATGAGCGGGTACTAAGCAGCCTAGAGGAGATGGCAAAAACTGCATCCAAGACAGCTTCAACTGCCAGTGGCTTATTTGAGCACTTCAGCAAAGGCAAGAGTGTGTTGGGCCTCACTTGCCTCTGCTGTTCTTGGAGAACTTGAATGCCTAAACATTTTACTGCAGAAAAAAACTTGGATTGTCTCTGGTGTGCAGGCTGCAGTCGAGTGTGTGCGGTCATCTCTTAGGGGCAAGAGAAATGACGAAAGCTACCTTGCACTGTATGAGAAAGCAACATCATTGATTGAATCCATTGAGACACACTCAAGATGATTTGCTGGCAAAGCGTGGATCACTATAGGGCAGAATTTTTTTAAGTGTTGGATGGTGTGGAGCTTCAGTTTGGCGACTGTTTTGACCAGGACAGTCTAAACGTCCTGCACAAGTTGGAAAGAGCGCTTCTCACGGGGGAGTTGGATGAGTCTCTAGATCAGTACCCTGAGCTGAACATAGATTCTCTTTCAGTGCAGTTGCCTCTATTTCACAACAAATACCCCTGTAGTAGCAGTGGAGAGGCAGCAGAGGTCCTCAGGAGGCTTCCAGTGGAGGTGCAGGGGTTGTTTGACCAAGTTGAGGTGCTGATCAGAATTTTGTTTGTGGTGCCAGTGTCTTCATGTGAGGCTGAGAGGAGTTTCAGTGCACTCCGCAGGTTAAAGACTTGGCTACAGGCTAGCATGAGCCAAAAGAGACGGAACAGCGTACTTGTCTATAATGTACATAAAGACAGGCTGGACAGTCTGGAGGGAATATATCTGCCAGCAATTTGTTGGATCCATTGAAACCCGCAAACATGTTTGGTTCTTATGTTCAGTACTATGTATATATAAAGTTACTGGAAACCTTGTGGTGCTGAATATGTTCTTTACACTTTTCTTTTTCACTGACCCCTTGCAATTACACCAGGGACCCCTAGGGGTCCACTGACCCCTGTTTGAGAACCCCTGATGTATAGTATGATATTTGTTATTTTGTTTAGTAGTTTTCAGTTTTTAGTACATGACAGTACACTTACTAATTATTTATTTTGTTATTTTATTTAAAATTGCATACTTTGTGTGACATACTTGTCCATAGCTGTTGTTTGAAGAGTTGAGACACTGACTGAACAATAAATAAGTATTTTTGAAGGATATTTTGGTTGATTTATTTGGGTTATTCATTGAAGTAGCTCTTTCACTTTTAGAACTACTTATTTTGAGCTTTTTGTTTATGTAAAGCTATTGTAGTAGACATATTTAATGACTATATAAATATCAGAAAAAGTAAAATAAAAAGGCCAACTTTGTGATGGTTCTCAATGGAGATTATTTTAGATGAGATCACAACATGTTCATTGTATTTACAAAAACTGCACCCATACAGTGTATAGTACCATTGCCACCTACTGGCCTTTCTTCGTATTGCTGGTTGTAAGTACAAATACCTGCTGGACTGATAAGGAACACTGCTATAACTATTATCCAGTAGTAGTATTATAATAATTTAAACATTTGAACAAGTTGGGACAACCCTTCAGTTAACTGCGGTACCTATCAATTATCCAGTTGTAGTAATTATGGTTCCTCAATATACATTTAACATATTACAACGTAGGCTATGTGTTACAGCACTACTTTTGGTGTGTCCCTCAGGAATTGCTCTTGAGAAAATGTCATGCAATTGTCCCCTCCAAAGTTGATATCAGATTTTCACCCCTGATCTAAACGTGAATCCATTCTCAAATGCGGTACGGTTCTGGAAACAGAAATCCCTTCACTTTCATATCACATCAAAATCATTTCACAAACGCAACAATTACTGTAGGCTACGCTGTTTTAACCGGTTTTAACAGTTGCAGCTAACAGTAGGCTATTTTACAATAACAACACATTTGTGGCGTCTTTCTTCCGTTTATACACGTGTTCAGAGATGCAGAGGAAGAGACAGGCCCAACTCTGCGCAAAATCTGTCTCCCTCCAACCGGTGACTTTTTTGTTGTTGTTGCGCCCAACAAGCAAGGAGTTTTGTATGGAGGTCAATGAGTGCTGAATTTGGTCAACAAAACAATGTATGGCTTATTTGCTACATGAGTTTTATTGGATCGAATAGAAGTTTCTTAATGCTTAAATTGTTATGAGTGTTCTGATATAAGTAGGACATGTGACATCCGGACAACTTTGAGAAAAATACTTTATAGGCCGATCAGAGTTGTCTTGAAATGGCTATGCATTTTCATACGTTTCATATGGCATGTAGTAATTTGTGGATGTCCATCATCCATTTCATGTGATATGTTACAAATTATACTGAACAAAAATATAAACACAACATGCAACAATTTCTAAGGTTTACTGAGTTACAGTTCATATAAGGAAATCAATTCATTAGGCCCTAATCTATGGATTTCACATGACTGGGAGTAGAGAAATGCATATGTTCATCGCAGATACCTTAATAGTAGTGGTGTGGATCAGAAAACCAGTCAGTATCTGGTGTGACCACCATTTTCCTCATGCAGCATGACATCTTTTTTACATAAAGCTGATCAGGCTGTTGATTGTGGCCTGTGGAATATTGTCCCACTCCTCTTCAATGGCTGTGCAACGTTTCTGGATATTGGCGGGAACTGGAACACGCTGTCGTACACGTCGATCCAGATCATCCCTAACATGCTCAATGGGTGACATGTCTGGTGAGTATGTAGGCCATGGAAGAACTGGGACATTTTCATCTTCCAGGAATTGTGTACAGATCCTTGCGACATGGGGCTGTGTATTAATTATCATGCTAAAACATGAGGTGATAGCGACAGATGAATGGCACGACAATGGGCCTCAGCATCTCATCATGGTATCTCTGCATTCAAATTGCCATCGACAAAATTAAATTGTGATCGTTGTCTATAGCTTATGCCTGCCCATACCATAACCCCACCCCCATCATTGGGAACTCTGTTCTCAATGTTGACATCAGCAAACCGCTCGCCCTCACGATGCCATACACATGGTCTGCAGTTGTGAGGCTGGTTGGACGTACTGCCAAATTCTCTAAAATCACATTGGAGGCAGCTTATGGTAGAGAAATTAACACAATTTTCTGGCAACAGCTCTTGTGGACATTCCTGCTGTCAGCATGCCATTTCCATGCTCCCTCAAAACTTGCACATTTTAGTATGGACTTTTATTGTCCCCAGCACAAGGTGCACCTGTGTAATGATCATCCTGTTTAATCAGATTCTTGATATGCCACACCTGTCAGGTGGATGGATTATCTTGGCAAAGGAGAAATGCTCACTAATAGGGATGTAAACAAATATGTGCACACCATTTTAGAAAAATAAGCTGTATGGAACCTTTCTGGGATCTTTTATTTCAGCTCAAGAAACATGGGACCAACTCTTTACATGTGTTTATATTTTTGTTCAGTGTACAATAAGTATGATATATTCCTAATTGCACTTTGTTGTGGCTAATGTTATCTTGCGTTAGCTGGGTTAAGTTTAGGGTTCAATTTAGGAGTTAGGGTTAGGGGAAGGGTTAGCTAACATGCTAAGTAGTTGCAATGTTGCTAAAATTGTCTGTGATGTGATTCGAACATTCACGTTATACACCCACCCATACTCCCAGGCCAACCTCCCTCCTTTTGTTTTTGGCTTAATGGTCGAATGCAGCAAATTGAGAAAAAAAAGGGTCAGAACCTTAAGATGTTTTAAGTAACCTTCTGTCTTATGTAACCCATACCAAACATATCATACAAATAGACTACCACAGTATGAGTCATAATACCCAGCGGTCAAACAGGGAGATGGTTCCAATCGTATTTCCACCATTCATTTTTCCCATAGGGGTTTTTAGAAACACTTACATAAGGGCTGTGTTTCATGTAGGCTTAGCCTGGTGTGATGTTTTGATAACCATGTAAATCTCTCTAGGACAAGGTGATGTTTATTTTCTGTATTCACCCCCCCCCCCCAAAAATGAAATGCTAATTAGCTGCTAATGTGGCTATCATAAAGAACTACAAATGCCATGATGATCTGGAAGAGACTGCCAATTTGAGGCAAAAGTAAGAATCTCTGGATTGACTATCTAATGTTAGTTAAATGTAGTAATGGATAATTTGGCTACATTTCTTTAATGGATAATTCTGTGAACTGTCTTGTGCAAGTTTTAAATTGACACAATACCTGTTAGGTGTCAGCTAGAGATGACGTGCAGGAGCTTGCAGGGATTTGTTGTTTTTACATGATGTCTACGCCGATGTGAATTAGCATTTTAGAATCTGAGAGTAAATAGAGCTGACTATATTGATAAAATTAATCTTGTCGGCGAAAGATTGACATTGTTATCAAAACGTTACACCAAGGTAAGCCTACATGAAATACAGCCCGTATTGTGTTTCTAAAATCCTTTATGGGAAAAAAGAACGGTGGAAAAACTGTTTCCCTGTTTAACCGCTAGGTTTAATGGGTATTATTTTTTAATTTAACCTTTGTGTCACAGATTTGCATTTACTATGTTACATCTTTGAGGCCAGGCTGACATAGACATTTCTTGGAATTATAGTTTCAAGAATTCATAAAAGTGAAAGGAGAAAAATAATTAATAATGTAAAAGAATGTGGGGTCTGAAAGAAGCCAATGAAATGTTATATGAATGCAATGTGCTATTATAATAACATTCATGCTGAGTTTATTGGCTGGATAGAATGACAATTTTACCACATTCAAAATCACCAGTATGAAAATCCCCCAAAATATTATAGATTTTTCAGATCACATTTTTTTTAAATCCCTTGCAGGACAAAAAAGCTATTTATCACTATGTTCTTTGCAGAACTGTGCAAATTGATAACGATACAAAACATGTCTAAAGTAACAAGTTATCTATTGCTACAACCACTAGAAGTAGGCCTTCAAATATTTCTCAGAACTACAAGTCATGAGACATGGGTTGTGTTCATTAGTGCACACCGTTTCCAAACGGAAAAGGACAACAAGGGCTACTTATTGAACCAGTGCTGGTAGATCTCTCTCTGTTTCAGTCTGTTCCCCCCCCCATTTGGTGCCTAATGAATACAACCCAGGTATGCAACTGATGAAACATAATACCATAAGAACAATTAATTATTAAACGATAGACTGATAAACATATAGCTCACCAACTTTTACATAAATTTCAAACAGCTTTTGAAAAACACACCCACGCTTCACACACTCATCCACAAGTCTTCTATCATCTAACTTTCATTGGTATAAAATTCACATCAAACAGAATTAAGTCAGGATATGTACTCACATTTGTCTGGTTACACATGAACACCTAAATGCTAGCCTGGACCCAGATCCATTTCTGCTGTCTTGCCAACTATGATGGTCATTCATATTGGAGCTGGCAAGACAGCACAAACAGATCTGGGACCATGCTAACTAAATGCACTAATGGTGTATAATTAGTCAGGTAGCCCATTGTAGTTTATGAAGACATACATTTCTGCAAGTGGTCAGTGCAATACCTTTCAATAGTATTTATCAAAGTGCCATCAAATAATAAACACCTTATAATACATCTTCCTGAGAATCAAAATAAATACTTAAGATGTGGCTTTCCCTGGATGTATAATACAGCCCGCACCTGGGTTCAAATACTAGGTGAAATTATTACAAATACTTCTAGCAGTGCTTGATCAAGCTTGCCTGGCTTAATGGAAGCAATAGAATAGATCCAAAACTATATTACATTACAAAGCAAACGCAGAAAAGTATTTGAAAATAATAATAATAATAAATCAAATACTATTTGAACCCAGGTCTACAAAAGAGAGGTTGGGCACATAAAGTGCTTTAGTCAACAACAAAAAACGTATGAGGTTAGAATGAGAAGCCCAGTTTCAAGTGTTTAGTTATTACAGTATAATCTTGAACAACAACAAAAAATTGTCTACGTTCCAAATGACACCCTATTGCCTATATAGGGCCCTGGTCGAAAGTAGTGCACTATATAAGAAATAGGGTGCCATATGCACTCAAACAGCTCATCTTCTAAAGATTGATGTATAATATTTAAAAGGTTTCCCAAAATTGTTCTTTTGGTAATTTATGGAAAAATCCAAAGTAGCCTTTTCACACATTCTCCCACTGACATCAATGCATGACTTTTTGACTGAAAATCAGACTTAAATGGAAGTAATTTCATCAGTCTGAATGAATCTCCTCTTCTTCCTCCTCTTCTTCTTCCTCCTCGTCTTCCTGCCCTTCGGGACTGTAAAGTTCGTCTGCTGACTCACTCTGGTCGTGTACAGCCTCCTCTTCCTCACTCCTCATCTCCTCCTCAGCTTCTTCTTGCTCATCTCCATCACTGCTGTCGTCATCATCATCCTCCTCCTCCTCCTCCTCTCCTCCGCTGTCCTCCTCTTCCCGGACTACGGGACCTGGTAGAAGACAAAACTGTTAAAGGTAGAATCCACATTTGGTGAAACTGTGCCACTGTTCGCCTCAGAGCCTCTTGTTATTGGTTTTGTTGATGAAACAGAGGAGCGTCCGACAGCGTAGTTGAAGACATGTTGCAGTACATATTCTGCTGTTCTATCATGCATGCAATCAAGTCTGAGGAGAAAAGTGTTTGTGGTTTCAAGTACATTCTTTAGGTTGGTTTATTTGTTGAACACACAAAAAAAGACAACTAAAAGACAAACAGTTCAGATAGAAAAAAAAAAGGTAAAAATAAATGTACATGTGAACCTGGAAACCCAAAGGGCTTTTGTAAAACCCAACCAAACATACAATTGAAGTCGGAAGTTTACATATACCTTAGCCAAATACATTTAAACTCAGTTTTTCACAATTCCTGACATTTAATCCAAGTAAAAATCCCCTGTCTTAGGTCAGTTAGGATCACCACTTTATTTTAACCTGATGGGGATAGGGGGTGCTGTTGTCACTATTTATGGAAATCGTGTAATTTTTGAAACGGCTTCCTACAAAATTCTTGATCGTGCAATATGCATATTATTATTATTATTGGATAGAAAACAGTCTATAGTTTCTATAGGAGTTGAAATTTTGTCTCTAAGTGGAACAGAAGTCATTCTACAGCAATTTCCCTGACATGGAGTCAGATTTCAGAAATGTTGGCCCCTGTTCTGGAGTCAGTTTTAAGTCCAATGTTATTCTTATGAGTATACGGACACTGCTTACGTCTTCCCCTGGATGCCTTTACGTGATGACGATTTGAATGGGGTCGATTGCGCAATCACAGGCACTATAAATAAAAAAACCCTGTAGCTAAGAACTCTTTTCTTGCTGCGTCATGCGCGTGGCGGCCACCGACCCGCACTTGTTCCAAGCATTAGTGTAGGGAGTAATATTACTCTGGTCATGTTTCTACTCGTTATAGGAGTTAAAAACATCATAAGGTAGTTAATTTAAAGCGTTTTATAGCAATTTATATCCGTTTAGTGCGATTTTGGGACATTTATTTCTGAGACTGCTGTGAATCTCTGGGCACGCTTCCAGTTCATGCCGAACGCAGTTGGCATTTCCACATGGCAAGAGGACAGCTTTCCACCAAAAGACGATTACACCCAAGAAAGGATCCTTTGCCCAAGATACTGATGGAAGAACAGCTCAAAGTAGGAACAATTTATTATGATAAATCGTGTTTCTGTCGAAAAATGTTAGTGGCTTAGGACGCCATCTTTTTTGACGTAGCTTCGCTTGGCGCAAACTGTATTGAAAAGTAAGGATAATTTAAAAAATGTAATTCCGCGATTGTATTAAGAATTAAATTGTCTATCAATCGCTGTCCACCCTATATTTTTTAGTCACGTTTATGAGTATTTATGTATACGACTAGATCACTGTCTAATATGGAGCACGGCATTTTCTGACCAGCTCGGCTACTTTTCTCATTGTATAACCACGATTTTGGTGGCTAAATATCCACATTTTCGAACAAACTGTATATGTATGTTGTAATATGATGTTACAGGAGTGTCATCTGAAGAATTCTGAGAAGGTTAGTGAAAAAATTAATATCTTTTGGCGATGTTGACGTTATCGCGCTCTTTGGCTAGAATCAATGCTGGGGTAACGTTTGCATATGTGGTATGCTAATATAACGATTTATTGTGTTTTCGCTGTAAGACACTTAGAAAATCTGAAATATTGTCTGTATTCACAGGATCTGTCTCTTTCGATTAGTGTATGCTGTGTATTTTTACGAAATGTTTTATGATTAGTAATTAGGTAAGACACGTTGCTCTATCTATTTATTCTAGTCGATTTGTGACGGTGGGTGCAATTGTAAACTATGATATCTACCTGAAATATTCACATTTTTCTAACAAAACCTATCCTATACCATAAATATGTTATCAGACTGTCATCTGAGGAGGTTTTTTCTTGGTTAGTGGCTATCAATATCTTAGTTTAGCCGAATTGGTGATAGCTAGTGGTGTTGGTGGACAAAGAAAAAATGGTCTCTTTTGCTAAGGTGTTTACCTAATAGATTTACATATTGTGTCTTCCCTGTAAAACATTTTAAAAATCGGACATGTTGGCTGGATTCACACGATCTGTATCTTTCATTAGCTGTATTGGACTTGTTAATGTGTGAAAGTTAAATATTTTAAAAAATATATATTTTTTGAATTTCGCGCCCTGGCTTTTCAGTGGGGGGGGGGGGGGGGGTGCCGCTAGCGGCACCCCAGTCCTAGACAGGTTTAAGAATGTAAAATGTCAGAATAATAGTAGAGTGATTTATTTCAGCGTTTCTTTCTTTCATCACATTCCCAGTGGGTCAGAAGTTTACATACACTCAATTAGTATTTGGTAGCATTGCCTTTCAAATGTTTAACTTGCGTCAAACGTTTCTTGTAGCCTTCCACAAGCTTCCCACAATAAGTTGGGTGAATTTTGGCCCATTCCTCCTGACAGAGCTGGTGTAACTGAGTCAGGTTTGTAGGCCTCCTTGCTCCCACACACTTTTTCAGTTCTGCCCACACTTTCTATAGGATTGAGGTCAGGGCTTTGTGATGGCCACTCCAATACCTTGACTTTGTTGTCCTTAAGCCATTTTGCCACAACTTTGGAAGTATGCTTGGGGTCATTGTCCATTTGGAAGACCCATTTGCGACCAAGCTTCAACTTCCTGACTGATGTCTTGATGTGGCTTCAATATATCCACATAATTTTCCTGCCTCATGATGCCATCTATTTTGTGAAGTGGACCAGTCCCTCCTGCAGCAAAGCACCCCCACAACATGATGCTGCCACCCCCGTGCTTCTCGTTTGGGATGGTGTTCTTCAGCTTGCAAGCCTCCCCCTTTTTCCTCCAAAAATAATGATGGTCATTATGGCCAAACAGTTCTATTTTTGTTTCATCAGACCAGAGGACATTTCTCCAAAAAGTACGATCTTTGTCCCCATGTGCAGTTGCAAACCGTAGTCTGTCTTTTTTATGTCTGTTTTGGAGCAGTGGCTTCTTCCTTGCTGAGCGGCCTTTCATGTTATGTCGATATAGGACTCGTTTTACTGTGGATATAGATACTTTTGTACCTGTTTCCTCCAGCATCTTCACAAAGTCCTTTGCTGTTGTTCTGGGATTGATTTGCACTTTTCGCACCAAAGTACATTCATCTCTAGGAGACAGAACGCATCTCCTTCCTGAGTGTTTATACTAGAAATTTGTTGAGTGGTTGAAGAAACTAGTTTTAATGACTCCAACCTAAGTGCATGTAAACTTCCAACTTCAACTGTACATACATATGTGAACATGATACATTATCATTTCTGTGTGCCTGTGCCCACAAATTCAAAATCTATTCAAATTATTCAACACACTCTAGTTCCCTCTACCCTTTCTCACACACACCAGTCTGTTACTTACAGAGCTCGTTGATGAGGTGAGAGACGTGAGAGTGTACTTCAGTGAGGAAGTCTTCCTGTTTAGCCTCCATGGACTCGGCCAGGCCGTCTGAGTCCACGCAAGCGCATTCTGGGTGGAACAGAGGCTTCTTCAACTGCCTGCAGAAACTGGGACAAACACACACAAACACACTCGCATTAGCAATGGCACATCACCCATAGACAGTTGGAGAGAGACACACGCATTACAAATTAAATATCACCCATAGACAAAGCTCACACACACACACGCACAAACACACTGCAAATGGCGCAACACCCATAGACAGTTGGAGACACACACACACACACACAACCCACTTACTTTTTGCTTGATGACTTGTACGCCTAAACAGCAAATCAGAGAAGCAAAGAATAACATCATTCATTCTTTTTATTTTTTTTGGGGGGGGGGGGTAGATCAGCGTTTACTATTGCAGGGATTGTGGCTTCCATCAATGTAATTTTCTGCATCTTTTCCATTCCCCATCAAAAAAATAATAACATTTAGTTAATGAAAATAAAACAATAAAGCTACTTAGGAACAGCAGGACGGTTTTAAAAAGAATGTTAAAGGCACATCCATTTGTCCATGTATATCAATTAATCCGCACACTGACCTCCAGGAAGCGGAAGGGGTCGTTCTCCTGGGCGAGGGTCTGGATGCCACTGTGGACATCCTGCAGACGGGACTGGTCCTGGACCGCCTTGGCTATGTTCCGCTGGATGCTGGGGCCACACTCGACCCCGTGGGAGCAGGAACAGTCCCTGAGGGAGGTGAGGAAGCCCTCCAGGTGGACCTGTAACACCTCCCCCAAGGCTGTGACCCGCTGGTCTGAGTCCTCCAGGAACCTCTGCACAGAGAGAGGGAGAGGGTTAAGAGGTAGGTGTGTGTTTAACCAAAAACTAACTAATCAGTGATCAAAAGTTGACTCATCTTCAGATCTAGATGAAATATATATATTTTTTAATACAACAAATTAAAAAATATATACAGCTCTGTAAACAATACAAATACATGACATCTTACATTATGGAAAGGAGTGCTGATCAAGGATCAGGTGCGAACACCTGTCCATAATCATGTTCATTACAATCTTAAATGCAAAACTGATCCTAGATAGGGCTGTTACGGTGAGCATATTACCGCCACACGGGTGGTCACAAGTCATGACGGCAGTCAAATTCCATGTGACAGTTTAGTCACTGTAATTAGGCTTCTCCAAACTCTGTTGTTGCTGATGGTCATTAGTAGCCTACTAAACTTGCCAACTGCCTGAACTGCCTGAAAATGAACCACGTGAAAAGCGTCCTCCATTCGCTATTTAAGAGCATAGATGACATGTATTTTTTCCCGCTGCCCCTGTTTCGAGACAGGTGCATGATAATGGTCCATTCTAAATCAAAACTAATTTCACACTTATATGATTTAGTATATGTAAATCATATACTAAATCATTAGTATACATTTTTGGGGGGGGCATTACGGCCACACAAAGAGGATGCGGCCGGGAAATTCGGGGCATTATCAAGTGCTTGTTAAATTGTGAATGAGAGACTGATTAAGTGTGTACAGCCTGAGCAATAAACAAAGCAGAGCTCATGCCTTTGGTGCGACTTAGAATGTATTAAAAATCAAAACATATAGCCCAATGTTTGTAGAACAACTAAAGTTGCATAAATAATTCTAAATGAAGCATTTAGGAGGAACGGTTTCTTTGTTAACCGCTCAACACAGAATAGCCCCATGTGCGCACTCATATTTTATTCAGCTATGTTCAACTGTATTTTTCACACTATAAAATAATGCCACGGAATTCTAAACAAATCTTGTCTGCTAAATGAACTAGTGTAGCCCACAGCCATATGGCATAGCCAGATCACGGCCTAACATAAAGACAACTCAGATTATGCTCTTCTGTTCTTCTGAAATAGACTTCATTTTCTTCATATCATTTTTCTTTAGACTAAAATAAATAATGGATTTATTGTGATGGTGTAGGCTATATTAACTTTTTATGTAGATGTTCCAAAGTTCTGCATCATTGGCTTATAGGCTATGCGTGGAAGCCAAGAGATGGGAAATGTGTTTATGTTAATTAACGGTCAATTACCGTGAGACCGGCAGTTATTTGTGTGACAATCACCGGCTGCCCTCATCCTAGATCAGCAATATCACCTTGTTCAGTCGTTCTTGTTCCTTCTGCTCCTGGAGATTTTTCTCTGCTTTGTTCAGCTTCCTGTCCACCTTCTGTAGCTGGTTCTCCAGAGAGCCCTGAGAACAGAGAGGGAGAGTGGGAGTTTGGGAGAATGGGAGCAAAACAGAGGGAGAGAAACAGAGGGAGAGAGTGGGTTTGAGGGAGGGAAGAGAGATTACATTCACTATGACAACAAGACTATAGTGAGGGTAAATGTTGAACTCAACTGGAAATGTCTCCCTTTTTCACATTGGTTCAGTCACTTCAGGAAGCAGCTTGAACAATTCATTCAAACAGTGAGATCACATCATGTTTTGTCTCAGTCCCGAATGGCACCCTATTCCCATTATAGTGCATTACTTTTGACCAGAGCCCTATGGGATCTCTCTCTTCCCACTATTTAGGTTATAGGGTGACATTTGGGACTCACTCATTGTCTCTCATTCGCTCAACCATGTCAGACAACAGCAGTGACAATGACATTCACCTGTGTTCTAGACTCATCAATTGCCATTCTGTGGAATGGCCTCGTCTAGAGTATAGAGGTGTGTTCTTTGTGTGTGTACCTTTTGTTTGATCGAAAGTGATAGGGAGTACATACTTCTTGTGTGCGAGTGTGTTCTAAGTGAGGGTCTTTCATTTTTAGAGTGCTTCATTTAGTCCTGTACATCCCCCTCCTGACCAGTAGACCAACAAACAGAGACCTCTTAACTCTACCACTCTTCCATAACGATATGTAACCTAAACCAGGGGTGCAATTTTGGTTTTAGAAGTGGGGGTATCCAGTCAGATAAACACTCCAACACGCTCAGAGGCGTCCACATGGTCCTAAAGCACACATTTGCCTAGGACAAAAATGCAATTTCAGAATGTGTGGGGTGGGGGCATGTCACCCCTGTCCCCAGTGAAAGTTGTGCCCGTGACTTAAACACAGTGATTAACCTATTCACTGTTTTATAGGTTTTATAACTTTAGAGCTGTTTACCTTCAGATCCTTCATAGTGTTCTTCAGGGTCTTGATGGTGTGTCCGGCGTGGCTCCCCTCGATGGTACAGGCGTTGCAGACACACACCCGGTCGTCCATGCAGTAGTAGCGGTACATCTCATCGTGTTCGGGACACTTCCTCTTCCTCAGGTCCCCCAGGGGTTCAGTCAGGGGGTGCTCCCTAAACGCAGGCAGCTCCAGGTGGGGCTTCACGTGCTCCTGAAATGGACAAAATGAAGAAAAAGTGAATGTTTGTCTTGACTTACCTGCTGATTGAAAATGTAAAATAAAAACAAAGCTTAAAAAATAAAAAAAGTGTTATGCACATCCAACACTTGAATGTGTTGAGAATACTGGTGCTGTGCAAAAAGAGTGCTTAGATAACGGAATAAGAATATTGGAATATTTCTGCTCCATAGTGCTTTACCATGGGTGAATTTGGAAATATGGATGCTGAAAAAAGCTCTTGGGAATAGCACTATTCCGTGTGTGGGCCTCCCAGATCTTTACCTGACACATGGACACCTCGCATTTCAGACACGTCTTGACCGCTACCTCTACCACCACTCCAGCCCCAGGTTCCCCTTTCCCTGCCTCGCTAGTGTCCCCTGGAGAGCAGTAGTCACACGGCACGGACACGGGGGTCTTGGCTGTTGTCGGGCTGCCGTCTGGTAGTTGTGGTCTTGACGATACTGCCTGGACATCATAGAGAAATGAAGAGAGGTAGCGTGTTTGTTGGGTGGGGCCTATAGGCTATGAATCAGTAGAGCAGGCTATTGTAGAGATGAATACTCCTTAAACTAAGGTCATCAGAGTGATAGGCCTTAAAATTCATATAAACTTTTCTTTGGTGCTTTTAGCTACCGCTCCACAGCTAATGTGACCAGGGGCCGTGTGTATCAAGCATCTCAGAGTAGGAGTGCTGATCTAGGATCAGGGCCCTCCTGTCCATGTAAAAGGCTAAACTTATCCTAAATCAATACTCCTCCACTGAGACACTTCATGAATACAGCCCACAGACAGCACATACCCGTCCCCTGCAGCGGAAGTCGTCTGCGATGTTGGCGAGCTTAAAGTTCTTCTGGGAGGCCGCGGAAATACACACATCGAAATGTAAATACAAAATGTAAGCAGAAAGAAAAACATGGTCATAAAAAACAAACACATTCGTCAGTAATAAGATCCTCAATCAGATGTAAGAACATTTCGAAGATTGTTCCACAAATATTGTTCAAGAAAACGAATAGCTGATTTACCTAGCTAACTCATTAGAGACCAAAGGAATTTCCAGAGTTAGACATCCCTGTGGTAACTCCTATGTCTAAAGTTTAGCAAAGACGTTAGTAGCCTAGTGGGACTTTTTGTAAAAAGGCTTTATAAATGAAAACATAGCAATGTATCAACCTATATGACATCAAAGAAGGCCAACAAACGTTCTGGTAGAGAATACAATGATGAGTACTACAATTCTTGCCAATAATGTTAAAATGTGCTCTTAACATTCCTATTACATCATAATGACTATGATTTATAAGTTTCCACTTATGTGGAAGTGATGTGAAGATGAAAAGAGGTGGGTTGGGAATGTGAACTTGGCACGTACTGCAGTGTTCTTTCTGTCACACCATTTCCTGGAACATGTACATCTGCCACAAAATAATATGTAAAACATATTTAGTCATAGTAGATGGCTAACCCACTGATGCTGCTTTGTTGTAAACCCCTCAGGTCTAAAATCTGTATGTGTATTTTATCCAACAGAATAATTTGTTTGTTTATTTAAATATGTCACAATGGGGGATAATCTTCCAAGTCTATGAAAAACATAGAAAATACAGTATTATAACAAATTGATCAGGGAACCATATTTTGTACCCTTGATATGGCTGTGGAGGAGTCCAGTAAGCTATACAGTCAGGAACTTTCATATTTTCGTTAGAAATACATGTATACCTTCATGCATTTACTGTGATACTGCTGCACAGTTTACAGGAAAAAGAAACAAACCACCATTTACAACCATCCAACTCTGTATCATTTACAGTGAAATATAACTTAAGTTAACAATGACATGTTAATCATCACTGGCATCTAATCTGTCCAGATCATCCAGTTTACCTTGGGAACCTGGCACAGAGTGATGCACAGAGACTAACTACATAGGGAAGAAAACATCAACCTGAACCGGTTTGAATGTGGGTGGCTCAACTGAAATTTGACTATAAAAAGGACACATCATCCAGGGTCAGCCATTGTATTACACGTACCAAGACAGGTAATAAAATAGCACCCTACGAGTATTAACCAGAAAATGTATGCAATACAAAGGTTGTACCTTTAGATTAACCTTATTTCAGATAAAAGTAATTGATGCTCTGAAGTTTTACAGATAATGTAACTGTGATATCATGCGTTCCTTTCCAGATTCGGCTGTGAAAAGATAGAACCGTCTTCAAACAGACAAAGGTAACGACAATGCCTATATTTTCCATTTTGTATTGGTATACATTTGTATTGCCGAAGTTCAGTGCTATAGCGCACTTGAAATGTAAAGGTAATTTGTGGTTGAGCCGAGTCATGCAGCATTTGCCGTGCATGTAGTCTCCACGAACACGGGAACATTGCCTTTAAATTCAAATAATGCTGTAACGCAGAACTTCAGCATTACGGATTGAATTGAGCCATTAGTCGACAACATGCAGAATTATAAGATGATTGATTAACTTGACACTCGAGGGAATTGGCATATATGGACAGGGCCAAACTTCTAACAGAATCAATGTATTTATGTATCAACTAACCCCTACAAGTCTAATGGGAGTTCTGCTAAGCTAACATATGGAATTATTTTAAGATGGTCATACCATGGATCATTTTGCTATTTGATTTGGATTTTTAGGACCCCTGTAGGGAAGAAAAAATATGATTTTTATAAAACAATTATTTGATTAAACATTGAATTTGGCCTTAGTCCATAGAAACGCATTGAATAACATGTTCATACATGGCAAACTATACTGAACAAAAATATAAACACAATATGCAACAATTTTAACGATTTTACTGAGTTACAGTTCAAATAAAGAAGTCAGTCAATTGAAATAAATGAATTAGGCCCTAATCTATGGATTTCACATGACTGGGCAGGGGCGCAGCCATGGGTGACCCTGGGAGGGCATAGGCCCAACCACTGGGGAGCCAGGCCCAGACATTCAGAATGAGTTTTTCCTCACAAAATGGCTTTATTACAGACAGAAATACTCCTCAGTTTCATCAGTTGTCAGGCGGTCCTGCAGGTGAAGAAGCCGGATGTGGAGGTCCTGGGCTGGCTTGGTTACAATGCCGGTTGGACGTACTGCCAATTTCTCAAACATTTTGTTGGAGGCAGTCTATGTTAGATAAATAAAAATGTATTCTCTGGCAACAGCTCTGGTGGACATTCCTGCAGTCAGCATGCCAATTGCACGCTCCCGCAAAACTTCAGACATCTGTGGCATTGTGTTGTATGAAAAAACTGCACATTTAGAGTGGTATTTTAGTGTCCCAAGCACAAGGTGCACCCGTGTAATGATCATGCTGTTTAATCAGCTTCTTGATATGCCACACCTGTCAGGTGGATGGATTATCTTGGCAAAGGAGAAATGCTCACTAACAAGGATGTAAACAAATTTGTTCACAAAATTTGAGAGCGATACACTTCTTCTGCGTATGGAACATTTTCTGAGATTTTTTATTTCATCTCATGAAACATGGGACAAATACTTATATTTCTGTTCAGTGTATTTAGGCCTAATTACCACTAAAATTCCATGAAAACGATAGAATGACAAGCGTAATATTTATGTGGGCTATAGCAGCCTATTGGTAGGTAGCCGAAATTGTGGTTTCTTCCCTGTATTCTTTGTCTATGGCGCTGGCCTGAATGATTTACTGTAGGCTTGTGTGCAGAGGCCCGTCCATTGGAGGCGTGACCAGATAGTCAAAAAACAAACAGGACATTTGTTTTGAAGTGTCTGCGTGATATAAGAAAGATCAGGAAATTATATAAAACATTTTGTGACCCATATGTCACCCATTTTCTGGCACTAAACTACTTCCATATATACAGTGCATTTGGAAAGTATTCAGACCCCTTGACTTTTTCCACATTTTGTAACGTTACAGCCTTACTCTAAAATAGATTCAATAGTTTTTTCCCCTCATCAATCTACACACAATACCCCATAATAACAAAGCAAAAACAGGTTTTCAGAAATTGTTGCAGATGTATAAATAAATAAATAAATGAAATATCCCATTTACATCAGTATTCAGACTCTTTACTCAGTACTTTGTTGAAGCACCTTTGGCAGTGATTACAGCCTTGAGTCTTCTTGGGTATGATGCTACAAGCTTGGCACACCTGTATTTGGGGAGTTTAGCTCATTCTAATCTGCAGATCCTGTCAAGCTCTGTCAGGTTGGATGGGGAGCGTCGATGCACAGCTATTTTCAAGTTTCTCCAGAGAAGTTCGATCGGGTTTGAGTCCTTGCTCTGGTTGGGCCAGGGACAAGAGACTTGTCCCAAAGCCACTCCTGCGTTGTCTTGGCTGTTTGCTTAAGGTCATTTTCACGTTGGAAGGTGAACCTTCGCCCCAGTCTGAGGTCCTGAGCGCTTTGGAGCAGGTTTTCATCAAGTACGTGACGCTTGGCATTCAGGCCAAATAATTATGTTTCTCATGGTCTGAGAGTCCTTTACGTGCCTTTAGGCAAAATCCAAGCGAGCTGCCATGTGCCTTTAACTGAGAAGTGGCTTCCATCTGGTCACTATCATAAAGACCTGAATGGTGGTGCTGAAGAGACAGTTGTCCTTCTGTAAGGTTCTCCCATCTCCACAAAGGAACTCTAGAGCCCTGTCAGAGTGACCATCGGGTACTTGGTCACCTCCCTGACCAAGGACCTTCTCCCCCGATTGCTCAGTTTGGCCGGGTGGCCAGCTCTAGGAAGTGTCTTGGTGGTTCCAAACTTCTTCCATTTAAGAATGATGGAGGCCAATGTGTTCTTGGGGCCCTTCAATGCTGCAGACAATTGTTGGTACCCTTCCCAAGATCTGTGCCTTGACACAATCCTGTCTCGGAGCTCTACGGACAATTCCTTCGTGGCTTGGTTTTTGCTCTGACATGCACTGTCAACTGTGGGACCTTATATAGACAGGTGTGTGCCTTTCCAAGTCATGTCCAATCAATTGAATTTGCCACAGGTGGTCTCCAATCAAGTTGTACAACCATCTCAAGGATGATCAATGGAAACAGGATGCACCTGAGATCAATTTCAAGTCTCATAGCAAATGGTCTTAATACTTATGTAAATAAGTATTTATATACGTTTTATTTTTAATCAATTTGCAAACATTTCTTAACCTGTTTTCACTTTGTCATTATGGGTTATTGTGTGTAGATTGATGAGGAAGTTTACTTATTTAATCCAGTTTAGAATAAGGCTGTAATGTAGTAAAATGTGGAAAAAGGGGTCTGAATACTTTCCGAATGCAATGTACTTCCATTCATTTTTTAAACTGGTACCTGGCTACTTTCAGACGAGTCTTATGAGGCTCTAGGGCATCCTAGAGCAAAACAACCAACGTACGTGTTCATGAGAGTCTCACCTTTCGATGGTGGGGTCATATTATTATCAAACTATTCGGACACTACAGACGATTTCGAAGACCAATTTTCAGATGTCTCCTGGTCTGACAAACACTTCTGTAGCTCTGTGGGCATTAATATGGAGTTGATCCCCCTTTGCTGCTATAACAGCCTCAACTCTTCTGGGAAGGCTTTCCACTAGATTTCGGACAATTGCTGCTTCTATTCAGCCACAAGAGCATTGATGAGGTTGGGCACTGATGTTGGGCGAATAGGCCTGGCCTGTAGTCGGCATTCCAATTCATCCCAAAGGTGTTCAATGGGGTTAAGGTCAGGGCTCTGTGCAGGCCAGTCAAGTTCTTCCACACTGATCACGACAAACTATTTCTGTATGGACCTCGCTTTGAGCACGGGGGCATTGTCATGCTGAAACGGGAAAGGGCCTTCCCCAAGCTGTTGCCACAAAAGCTGGAAGCACAGAATCGTCTATGCTGTAGTGTTAAGATTTCCCTTCACTAGAACTAAGGGGCCTAGCCCGAACCATGAAAAACAGCCCTAGACCCTCCACCAAACTTTACAGTTGGCACAATGCATTCGGGCAGGTAGCATTCTCCTGGCATCCGCCAAACCCCAATTCGTTCTTCGGAATGCCCGATGGTGAAACGTGATTCATTACTCCAGATAAGGCGTTTCCACTGCTCCAGAGTCCAATGGCGGCGAGCTTTACACCACTCCAGCCGATGCTTGGCAGTCCTCAACTGGCAGCTTCATTAAATTGTACCCGCAAAACACCAGTCTCAACGTCAACAGTGAAGAGGCAACACCGGGATGCTGGAATTCTAGGCAGAGTTCCTCTGTCCAGTGTCTGTGTTCTTTTGCCCATCTTAATCTTTTCTTTTTATTGGCCAGTCTGAGATATGGCTTTTTCTTTGCATCTCTGCCTAGATGACCAGCATCCCGGAGTCGCTTCTTCACTGTTGATGTTGAGACAGGTTTGTGCAAAATAATAAAGGAAAATATATTTTAAAAGTGTATATATATATATATGTATGTGTATATATGTATATTTATACATATGTGGGTATGTGTATATATATATATATAAATATTTATATTTACCCCAAAAATATATGGGGGATTGGAAATGATGCAGACAATTACATTGATGGAAGCTACAATCTATCTGCAATATTAAAGCTGATCTACCCCCTATAAAAAATAACAAATAAAAAAACTATTGACGTAACCAATTATCAACATTTGAAGGAGATGTATCTACTGCTTGGATAATTTAAAAAAAGTTTTTTGTTCAGATGGAAATGTCAATCCAACATATCATTTGTTAACTTGTCAACAAGTTAATAGGCTATTTACTTTATTGCAAAAGTGATACTGAATTATGTTTGGTTGTCAACACAACCAAATATCAACATTTCA
Source organism: Salvelinus namaycush (assembly GCF_016432855.1). Classification (NCBI taxonomy): domain Eukaryota; kingdom Metazoa; phylum Chordata; class Actinopteri; order Salmoniformes; family Salmonidae; genus Salvelinus; species Salvelinus namaycush. The sequence continues at coordinate 35,660 of NW_024061372.1, read as the reverse complement.
AAGACATGTACTGTATCTTCTGCTTGGATAGTTCCATCTGCTCCACTGACTTAGTCGGGAATTAATTTCAGTTTGTCTATAACTTAATCATTTATTTGTTGGATTTACGATAGTGGATATGACTTTGAAGATCTGACGTTTTTTCAAAGGTTCAAAGTCAACATATTTTATACAAGGTTTACCTATGTTGAAAATTGGTTACAATAATGACATAATCCTGTGGTGAAAATGTTATGCTCAAAACAATGTTGATGACTTGCAAATCCAATGTATTTTACACATACATTCCATATCACAATGCATTGACAAATGACATTTAAACAGGATTGATTGAACCAGTGTAACGGCTTTCTTCCATAGGTGAAGGAGAGGACCAAAGTGCAGCGTAGCCAGTGCTCAACATGTTTAATTAAAAGATCAAGTGAACACTACAAACAACTTACAAAATAACAAAGGTGAAAACCGATACAGACCTATCTGGTGCAGAACACAAACACAGAGACAGGAAACAAACACCCACAAACCCCCAACACAAAACAAGCCTCCTATATATGATTCTCAATCAGGGACAACGATTACCATCTGCCTCTGATTGAGAACCATATTAGGCTGGACATAGAAACAGACAAACTAGACACACAACATAGAATTCCCACCCAGCTCACGTCCTGACCAACTAAACACATACAAAACAACAGAAAACAGGTCAGGAACGTGACAGAACCCCCCCCCCCTCAAGGTGCGAACTCCGGGCGCACCCCTAAAACTCAAGGGGAGGGTCTGGGTGGGCATCTGTCCGCGGTGGCGGCTCCGGCGGTGGACGAGGACACCACTCCACCACTGTCTTTGTCCCCCTCCTTAGCGTCCTTTGAGTGGCGACCCTCGCCCACGACCTTAGCCTAAGAATCCTCCCCAAGGCCCCCACATGATTTTGGAGGTAGCTCAGGACAGAGAGGTAGCTCAGGACAGAGAGGTAGCTCAGGACAGAGAGGTAGCTCAGGACAGAGAGGTAGCTCAGGACAGAGAGGTAGCTCAGGACAGAGGGGTAGCTCAGGACAGAGGGGCAGCTCCGGACTAATGGCAGCTCCGGACTGAATGGCAGCTCCGGACTGAGTGGCAGCTCCGGACTGAGTGGCAGCTCCGGACTGAGTGGCAGCTCCGGACTGAGTGGCAGCTCCGGACTGAGTGGCAGCTCCGGACTGAGTGGCAGCTCCGGACTGACTGGCAGCTCCGGACTGACTGGCAGCTCCTGACTGTAGGGCGGCTCATGACTGTAGGGCGGCTCATGACTGTAGGGCGGCTCATGACTGTAGGGCGGCTCATGACTGTAGGGCGGCTCATGACTGTAGGGCGGCTCATGACTGTAGGGCGGCTCATGACTGTAGGGCGGCTCATGACTGGCTAGGGCGGCTCATGACTGGCTGGCGGCTCATGACTGGCTGGCGGCTCTGGACGCTCATGGCTGGCTGACGGCTCCGGCAGATCCTGTCTGGTTGGCGGCTCCGGCAGATCCTGTCTGGTTGGCGGCTCTGGCAGATCCTGTCTGGTTGGCGGCTCTGGCAGATCCTGTCTGGTTGGCGGCTCTGGCAGATCCTGTCTGGTTGGCGGCCCTGGCAGATCCTGACTGACGAATGGCTCTAGCGGCTCCTGACTGACGAACGGCTCTGACGGCTCGGGACAGACGGGCGGCTCTAACGGCTCGGGACAGACGGATGGCTCAGACGGCGCTGGGGAGACGGATGGCTCAGATGGCGCTGGGGAGACGGATGGCTCAGATGGCGCTGGGGAGACGGATGGCTCAGATGGCGCTGGGGAGACGGATGGCTCCGATGGCGCTTGGCAGACGGCCAGCTCATACGGCGTTGGGCAGACGGATAGTTCAGACGGCGTTGGGCAGACGGACAGTTCAGACGGCGTTGAGCAGACGGGCAGTTCAGGCGCCGCTGGGCAGACGGGCAGTTCAGGCACCGCTGGGCAGACGGCAGACTCTGGCCGGCTGAGACGCACTATAGGCCTGATGCGTGGTGCCGGAACTGGAGGTACCGGGCTGAGGGCACGCACCTCAGGGCGAGTGCGGGGAGAAGGAACAGGGCACACTGGACTCTCGAGGCGCACTATAGGCCTGGTGCGTGGTGCCGGAACTGGAGGCACTGGGCTGGAGACACGCACCATAGGGAGAGTGCGTGGAGGAGGAACAGGGCTCTGGAGATGCACTGGAAGCCTGGTGCGTGGTGTAGGCACTGGTGGTACTGGGCTGGGGCGGGAAGGTGGCGCCGGATATACCGGACCGTGAAGGAGGACACGCGCTCTTGAGCACCGAGCCTCCCCAACCTTACCAGGTTGAATGGTCCCCGTAGCCCTGCCAGTGCGGCGAGGTGGAATAGCCCGCACTGGGCTATGCAGGCGAACCGGGGACACCACCTGTAAGGCTGGTGCCATGTACGCCGGCCCGAGGAGACGTACTGGAGGCCAGATATGTTGGGCCGGCTTCATACCAGTGCGGCAAGGTGGAATAGCCCGCACTGGGCTAAGCACGCGTACTGGGGACACCGTGCGCTCCACCGCATAACACGGTGTCTGACCAGCACGACACCCTCTCACTCCACGGTAAGCCCGGGGAGTTGGCTCAGATATCCAACCCGGCTTCGCCACACTCCCCTTTAGCCCCCTCCCAAGAAATTTTTGGGTGAGCCTCTCGGGCTTCCAGCCTCTCTTACGTGCTGCCTCCTCAATCCACCGCTCCTGGGCTGTGGCTGCCTCCTTCTTCTCCCGAGAGCGGCGATTCTCTCCAACCCTTCCCCAGGGTCCTTTTCCGTCCATGATCTCCCAAGACCATTCCTCCTGTGTCCAGTAGTCCTGTGTACTGGGCCGCTGCTGCTCCCCGTTGCTACGCTGCTTGGTCCGGGTTTGGTGGGTGTTTCTGTAACGGCTTTCTTCCATAGGTGAAGGAGAGGACCAAAGTGCAGCGTAGCCAGTGCTCAACATGTTTAATTAAAAGATCAAGTGAACACTACAAACAACTTACAAAATAACAAACGTGAAAACCGATACAGACCTATCTGGTGCAGAACACAAACACAGAGACAGGAAACAAACACCCACAAACCCCCAACACAAAACAAGCCTCCTATATATGATTCTCAATCAGGGACAACGATTACCATCTGCCTCTGATTGAGAACCATATTAGGCTGGACATAGAAACAGACAAACTAGACACAACATAGAATTCCCACCCAGCTCACGTCCTGACCAACTAAACACATACAAAACAACAGAAAACAGGTCAGGAACGTGACAACCAGTTTGTGCAAATTGGAAAGGCCCTACCCATGAAGTGTAACATTTCATAGAGAGGGTTAAGAGTTGCTAAACAAGATTATGTGTTTTATTAATTCAGATCATCCCTCAGATCTAGCTAAGGGACCAGTCTGTTTGTGCCAACATTCCACTACTTGTCTTAACAAATGTTTGACATACAGTGGCGAGAAAAAGTATGTGAACCCTTTGGAATTACCTGGATTTCTGCATAAATTGGCCGTAAAATTTGATCTGACCTTCATCTAAGTCACAGCAATAGACACACACAGTGTGCTAAAACTAATAACACACAAATGAGTGTATTCCTCTTGTCTATTTTGAATACATCAGTTAAAATTTCACAGTGTAGGTTGGAAACCCCAAGGCTAATGACTTCTCCAAAAGCTAACTGGAGTCAGGCGTCAGCTAACCTGGAGTCCAATCAATGAGATGAGATTGGAGATGTTGGTTAGAGTTGCCCAGCTCTTTACAAAACACTCACAAAATTTGAGTTTGCTATGCACAAGCGTTGCCTGATGTGAACCATGCCTCGACTAAAACAGACCTCAGAAGACCTAAGATCAAGAATTGTTGACTTGCATAATGCTGGAAAGGGTTACAAAAGTGTCTCTTAAAAGCCTTGATGTTCATCAGTCCACTGTAAAACAATTGTCTATAAATGGAGAGAGTTCAGCACTGTTGCTACTCTCCCTAGGACTGGCCGTCCTGCAAAGATGACTGCAAGCGCACAGTGCAGAATGCTCAATGAGGTTAGGAAGAATCCTACAGTGTCAGCTAAAGACTTACAGAAATCTCTAGAACATGCTAACATCTCTGTTGCCGAGTCTACGATACGTAAAACACTAAACAAGAATGGTGTTCATGGGAGGACACCACGGAAGAAGCCACTGCTGTCCAAAAAACTCATTGCTGCACATCTGAAGTTCGTAAAAGAGCACCTGGATGTTCCACAGCGCCACTGGCAAAATATTCTGTGGACAGATTAAACTAAAGTTGAGTTGTTTGGAAGGAACACACAGCACTGTGTGTGGAGAAAAAAAGGCACAGCACACCAACATCAAAACCTCATTCCCACTGTAAAGTATGGTGGAGGGAGCATCATGGTTTGAAGCTGCTTTGCTGCAACAGGGCCTGGACAGTTTGCTATCATCGACGAAAAAATGAATTCCCAAGTATATCAAGACTTTTGGCAGGAGAATGTAAGGCTATCTGTCCGCCAGTTGAAGGTCAACAGAATTTGTGTGTTGCAACAGGACAATGACCCAAATCAAAAATACACCTTCTGGAGTGGCCCAGTCAGAGTCCCGACCTCAACCCGATTGAGATGCAGTGACATGACCTCAAGAGAGAGGTTCACACCAGACATCACAAGAATATTGCTGAACTGAAACAGTTTTGTAAAGAGTAATGGTCCAATATTCCTCCTGACCGTTGTGCAAGTCTGATCTGCAACTACAGAAAATGTTTGGTTGAGGTTATTGCTTCCAAAGGAGGGTCAACCAGTTATTAAATCCAAGGGTTCACATACTTTTTCCACCCTGCACTGTGAGTGTTTACATGGTGTGTTCAATAAAGACATGAAAACTTAAAATAGTTTGTGTGCTATTAGTTTAAACACACTGTGTGTGTCTATTGTTGTGACTTAGATGAATGTCAGATCAAATTTTATTACCAATTTATGTAGAAATCCTGGTAATTCCAAAGGGTTCACATACTTTTTCTTGCTAATGTACGACACGGAGCTCAAGGAGTGGAACTTTAGCACAAAACATGTCTGGATTTCCGGACAGTCACATGACTGTCAACCCAGCCATCGTTAGATGTTGGTTTAAGTTCACAACACTTACCCGTTCCTTGGGAGAGTGTGTCCCCATGCTTCCCTATACCACGTCCCTCATGTGTACATGCCCCTCCGATGGCCTCAGGTGCCATCCAACTTCTGACACCAATGCACTGAGATCGGGGGTAGCCCTGCCCGGGACATGACCCCGGGTCCGACGACATTCAACCCAACACCTTAGCCATTACATGAAGAGATCCAAACCTCTTCACAAGGTCGCTAGGTGTTGGGTTGCTACAATAGATGCCTATTTATTAGAGAGAGTAGCAACAAGAAGCAAAACATAGTCTGTATTTGTCAGCGCCATGCAGTGTCAGTAGATAAATCCAACCAATGTCCAACTTATCAGCTATATAAATGAAACTCCAACAAATTCAAAGATATATTGTAATCAGCCTTTTGTTTATAACCATTAATGACCTTCAACATCTCCTTTCTCAGAGTCCATACCACCACATGAAGTACAACTAATATTCAGAACACTGGTTAAGCTTTGGACCGGAGACAACAAAGATGGCACACAACAAGGGGTCATCCCTGTCCAATGCCCGTCGTCGTGAAAGTTTTGTTGGAAGTGAAATCAGGGATTCCATTTCACTTCTGGATGTTTTGTACTCAAATGCATTTGAAGAAGAGGACATAGACTCCGCAGTAGCTAAGAAGACAGAGGTAGATTTTTACAGAGGAGCCCCACCTCAATGGCTTAACTTCTACTGGGCTGAAAGGGCAACGTCAGCTGATAAAACAACCCCCTTTATCAAAAGAGACGGATACACTGAGCTGATAGAAAATATTATGAAACGGAGTAAGGGCGACCTGACTTCTACCATGAATCTGCTGCATCAGCCAGGCAGTGGAGGAACCACTCTGGCCAAACAGGTGCTCTGGGATATGCGTAAAAAGCTCAGATGTGCTGTTCTTACAGGTGCTACCTCAGATATCCCCGCTATCGCCAAGCAGGTGATTCACCTTTTCACTGCAGGCAGTCAAGGCCCGCCGAACACTGTGCTCTTACTGCTGGAAGATGAGCGTATTCTGGAGAATCTGCAGGATGCCATCATGAAAGAGACTGCAGAGAAAAACATTAAGACCAACAGGCCTGTGGTCATCATTTTAAACTGTGTGCGTAAGGCAGTTATCAAACAAGAGGACCATAACAACTCAAGACATATTATTCTCAGGACGGAACTTTCTGAAGCAGAGAAACAACAGTTTGAGGAGAAACAGATTGAGATCAGTCGAAGCTACATTAATGAACACAAACAGTTTCATGGCTTTAACATAATGCAATCCAATTTCAGTGGAGATTATGTTAAAGAAACGTGTGCCTTTTTAGATGTCAGGAAAAATAGAAGATCTAAAAATTCCCAGCTTCTTGCATTCTTATCACTGGTGAATGCCTACGTCCCTGGCTCCCACCTTCTGCAGTCTCAATGTCAGGCATTCCTTGGTCCTCCAGATCCCATTTATGGAGGTCCTTCCTTTGAGCAGCGAATGGAGCCTTTCACTCATCTGATAGTGACATTCCCTGCTCGACAGGGACAAGACAAACATGTCTGCATGGCTCACTCACTGATTGCACAGCAGTGTGTTAAGGTACTGGCTATGGCAGGTGTGACCAGGAGTGATACAGCAAGGAACTTTCTGACTGAATTTTGTAGAGAAGAGGTACAACAATTTTTAGTTCAAGACATGTTAACGAAAAGGGAAATTGGAGAAGAGCGAAAAGACACGTTTTCCAGGTTGATTCAAGATATTGAAGGCGAAGAATCCAAAAGCAATGTTGTATCTGTTTTACAATTAGCTTCAGAGATATTCAAGCAAAACCCATTTCTTCCTCAAAATCTTGCTCGTTTTCTTTACATTGAGAGAAAGGCCTATTTTAAAGCGGAGAAGTGGGCAAAAATAGCAAAAGAAAGAGATCCTAACAGTTCATTTGTTGCTGATACACTGGGGCAAGTATACAAGAACCATTTGAAGAGCAAGGTCCGTGATCCTTCCATCTCTGCACAAGACATCTTGGAACTGGCAGAAAAGGCCTTTGAGGCTTTCAAAGATGAGGAAAGGGCTGCTGAAAATGAGCAAGGAGCAGACATGCAAGATGATGGTATGACCAAAGTCACAAACATCTTTAACAACAGAGGACTATTTAGTTATCTACAGGTTGCCAACATTGTTTTTGAATCACTTGTCTCGCTTGATAAAAACTGGCAAAAGGTCCTTACCATGGAAATATCCGCTGACTCCTTCGTATCAATCGGACAGAAAAAGCTCTTCAAGTACAAGCCACTCATCATCAGCCTCAGGGATGAGGTGGAGAGGAAATGTGAGTTTTTTGACAGTTACTTGACTTACTCCAAGCACAGCATAGAGAAAGATGAACCACATTACTTTCAGACTGATGTCAAGAACTGCTACTGCAAATATGTGGGGACATGCACACCTATACACTCAGAGTCTGCAATAGATGTACCCCTCCAGAAGCTCAAAGAGGAAATGCTTCGCTGTCTTGACAAGGGCTATGATAAAATGCACTTTTGGGAGGAAATAAAAAAGGATTGGGAAAAAAAGAAAGATGGTGGTGGTGAGAATAACGCTTCCCAAAACTTAATCCTTGCCAACATCATCTTAAGCGAAGTGGAAACAGCATCTCCAATGCTTACCCCTTTGCCAATCCTAAGAAGCATTCTGGAGAGAAATCTTTTGGCTAATTTTGGTAACCAAACCCCAGAGTTTTACTTCTTAGTCCTTTTGCTGTTTTGGCCCGAGGAGCATAAGAAAATGGATTTCAATATGGACCTCAACAAATGTGTTCTGGAGATGCAAGACTCCTACAAAAATACATACAAGAAGCATCTTCGCTTAAGGTACCTTCGCCCCCTTATTTTCCTGGGACGGGGTGAGGGTTTGAGCAGACTGGTTCATAGATCAAAAATAGACAACCTATTGGTAGAGGAGAGTGGTGAGGTGTGGAGAGAACCCAGTGTCCAGGACCTTCTTCTTCCAGTCAATGGAGTGGTTAGACAGCGCAGGGTGTTTGCGCGCGTTGATGGCAAGGAGATTGAAGTTTCTGCCGAAGAACAAAGCAAAGTTTGGAAGTCCGGAGGCGTCTGCTTCTACCTTGGCTTCACCATTAGAGGTCCTGTAGCCTACGGCATCCACTACCCATCCCATTCAGATAGGATTAAAGAGGAGGAGCCTCGTAAAATGTTGGAAGTACCGGACATCAAATTGATTAAAGACGGTAAGACAGTTCTTTTTCAAATTTGTATCTCTATATTCTCTCACTCATGTTCAAGTTCTTGATATTTTAATGTGCTAATACACAATATAATGACACGGGACGTCCAAACCCACCAATCTACACAGGGGAGACAGTGACTCTGGGAGCATTTGTGACTCATCTCATGGAGATCATTATTTGCACTAAATATCATTGTTATTGTATTTGTGATATCATTGATTTTAAAATGCTTTGTGTACCAGGAAATTAACACCATTGTATTATCACTGAGGTTAATGCTTGGTGTGGTTGATTTTCTGATTGACGTGTCTGTCCCCAGGGGCTGTGAGAAGTTGCCCAACATGTGCCAATGTGATGGTGAGCTAATGTTTGTTACAGTATTCATAGAGTGTATAATAGTAGTAGATAGGTTTTTGACAAATGAAACGTTTTACCACTAACTATGTTGACTGTGCTCTTTATTCATGAATATAACATAGTTTCCATGACAATAAAGAAATATGTTGGGGAAATTGTACATTTTATCTATTTTCACATGGAATTACCCAGCTGGCAGCTGCCCTCTTAGAAAAAATGATTACAAAAGCTTGCTTTGCAGAGGGATAGGGTTCTACCAAGAACCTTTTTCATCTGAAGAACCCTTTTTGGTAGACAAGGACTCTTTATAAGGCAAAGGGTTCTACCTAGAACCTTTAACATGCTTAGAACTGTTTTTGGAAGAAAAGTTTTTTTTGTTGTTTTTTTTAAGGCAAGAAGGATTCTTTGGAAGGCAAGAAGCTTCTGAATCTGAATAAGCATATTTATTGTAATTTCTATAATTTACATAGTGCTTGAGCATTTGTGTTTAACTCAGTGTTTAAACTTTAACATCAGGAGTTTGAGTAATCTGAAAAGTTAAAAGAGATAGGTGAGCAAACCTATATGGGAATATTTGTGCATATATATATCTGGTATTCCCATAATCATTTTACATGTAACTGACATAGTGGTGTAAAATAACTCCAGTGTTGATATTAATAACCAGAGTGTGGTTGTCATTTTTACTCTATGTAGAGTATAACATTCAAAACCACGCCAATCATAATCATATTTCCCAGTATGCTCTATTGCAGGTTGATTTTCAGAATTGTTTGTTTTAATATCTGTGTTTTTGCATGTACATTGATTGGTTGATTAATCTTATGCTACACAAAGATTAATAACGTACATTTTCCTAAACTAATCCAATCTGTTAGTAGTTGGATTTATTGCACTCATTACTGGGATGGTTGTTCAAGTTTAGATTTAGATTTAGTCTCATTTATCAATCTTCACTACCTTTGATGTCATTCTGAATGCAGGTTGCAAGTGATAAAAATTATAATTGTTGGATATCCTCACTCTGGCTGGATTCCAATAGGAATTACACATCACTTTGAAAGTGAGCATAATGTGACTTGCAGGCCTAACGTGGCCTGTAAACCAGGAGTTTCCTACCACTATTCTAGGCCCTCAAAGAAAAGCCTTATGATATATGAAAAGGGTTCTTAGTAGATCCGTTCATAGAGGGTTCTAGGTAGAACCATTTACAGGGGGTTCTATGAAGAACCCTACAACACTACACTCTATGCAAAGGATTCTACCTATGACAAAAAAGGGTTCCCTTATGGGGACCAACCAAAGAACCCTATATGGTTTTACTTAGCAACTTTTTTTCTAACCAAAAACCATTCTTCATTAAATTGCAAATTAATGTATAGAATAAGCAGGTTTAAAAAAGTGTGAAGGCAAGTAAGGCAAAGAAACCCTTCAAAGTGCAAAGTACAACCTTCACACTACGATGTTTTAAGAATGATGTCATAAATACAGTTTGATAATCTGTGATAATCAGAGATCAATGTTCCCTTATTCAGGAATCTACCAATTGGGTTCAGGTTGAACCTGCAGTCTTCACTGAAGAAGGCCCAATGTTCAGGTACACTCCTGGATTGGATTAGTCCCTCACCATATATCGTATGATAAAAGCTTTAAGTTTTGCTACCCAACAATTCTGTCTTAGGATAACAGTAACTAGATGGAATAAACCTCCGATCCATTATTTAAAGAAAGTCTGACTTCATAGCGTTTGTTGAACTACTTGTAAAAACTTAGGAAATACAGTATGTGAGGATCTACAGAAAAGTTTAACAAAGTAAAGTAACCATTATGATGTTTGTCAACTGCTGATAAACAATTAAATACATGACTTACTTACTAAATCCATTCTGTCTTCTTATCATGGCATCTCTAGCATGTCTCGCCTGGGGCGCTACGAGTGCAGAGTATCAGGGCTCCGGTGGGTATGTAAAGACCATGTCAATCTGAAGTATCAATTCAGCTCCTGGGAGCCTCACAGGGCAATGATGAAACGCTTGGGGTACAAGCAAGGTGGCCCCCTATTGGATGTCACAGTCATTTCAGGAGAACTGGAAGAAGTGCATCTGCCACATTTTGCCTGTTTCGGTATGGGCGTATATGTTTATAATTCAAATATAACTGATGCAAACTACTTTTAAAAAGCCTTGTTGTTGATGTCAACCTGATGTTTATGCAAATGTGCCTGTTTTTATCTCTGCAGGCGATGATCCCTCCTTTAAAGAGATAGTGAGAGTTCTACATGTAGAAGACTGTGGTGTGTCCGTAGAACAAGTGGATGAAGTCACCCGCTTCCACGTCAAGATCCTCCATCCAACCTTCTCTCCAAAAGGAGTTCTCGTGAGATCTGGCTTTCCGGTGAAAGCCCACTGTGACTTGCTGCTCTACCAGGCCAAGGCAGCATTCCTCACTCTACATGCATATCTGGTGCCCTGTGATTCTTCTGTAGAACAGGTTATTTCCACTTATTGTTCTCCTCTGTGGTTAAATCATCTCTCAATGTTATCAATGCAGATAATACCAGTGGATTTAGAAAATTGACATTTAATATACAGTGTAGCCAAGCTCCTATTCAGTGTTTGACTTGTAAGGAGCTCACCGGAGCTGACTACCAGCACATCAAATGTTCTACTATTGAGATCCTGTTGCTCTTATAGAATATTAGCTCAAAAGTATTGTGGAGCTCCTGCACCTAAATACTGACTGTACCGGAACCCAAAATGAGTAAAGCACTGCCTATACAGTTCCTACAGGCGGAAAAACAGCTGTTTATTTTCCATCCAAAAGCAGGGAAATTTGGTTGACTTGTGGTGTTAGGAAACCTTAGGGGTAAGAGTCCGATATGGTGTTGCTGTGTCAACATCTCCCAGCAGTTCTTCTCGGGGTAGCTGGGTACTTTAGTTTACAATGTTATATAATTCATTCATTGAAATCTCTTTCAAACAACAAAATCTAACAAAATGTCATGTGTGAATGGTTTTGACAAGGACATGTTGGCTTATGCTTCTTCAGGCAATGAAGAAAAAGGAGCAGTCTTATGGATACAGGAGTATCAGAAAGCCGCAACCAGTCAAGTCCCTTCGGATGAAGGATTGGTTCAGCCTCACAACGTTGTCTCCTTCTGCTGAAGTTAAACCTCCTGTATGTTTTAAGCTCCCACAGAATGTTAATCTAATTAAAAAAGCAATAGCAATTTTAATATACTAACAAAAACTACCAAAAAAAACAACTCTCTCTCATCTACTGCCTCCACAGAATATGAAGCTGAGATATGACAACACCAAACCAAACTTCTTTGAGGTGTTCATAAAAGATGCAGATGTTGACTTCAGTATGAAGCTAATCAGTGACGTGGAGGGGGAAATCGTCTGGGATCACACAATACGAAGAGGTCAGAAAAATATTATGCCAAAAAGATCAGTGTCTCAACATTGACTAAACATGCACCATGTCAGTTAAAGTCAAAGATAATAAAACATTTTAAATCCCCAGCCGACTACAGAGACGAAAGGACTCAATTCACAAAGTAAGCATTTTGTGGACCTCCACCGGACAGACCTGATCCAGAGACTGAGCGAGGTAGACCCCATCTTGGACAGACTCCTGAAGAGTGGAGTCATCACTGACAATGGCTACAGTGACGTGAGATCTGAAAGAACCAAACAGTAGAAGATGAGGGAGCTCTTTGATGGGCCCCTGACAGGATGTGGCCCCAAAGGCAAAGATATTTTCTTAGAGATCCTGAAAGAGCAGGAGCCATTTCTAATCAGAGAATTGAAGGGTGAATGAGAAGCTGGGGAGGTGAATACATTTGAAGTTTAATTTTAGGGGAAAGGACATGGATGACAGACTCCTAGAGGGGAGTCATTGCTGACGAGGGCTATGATAAGTTGAGGGCTAAATGCACCACCCAGGACCAGATGAGGGCGCTCTACTCAGGCCTAACAACGTCAAGGAGCACCAAAGACACTTTCTATGTCATCCTGGAGGTGCTGGCGTCATCCCTGATCGATGAACTATTCATGGACAAACCACCTATAATCAATGATAGGTGAATGAAGGGAGGGCGAAGTGTTTCTAAAAAGGGGCAGAAAACTTTCTCTTTGTTTCTTTGTGTGTTCATGACTTTGTGAAAATAATCACACATGTTTCAAATAAAACACATTGTTTTATGGAGGGTTGGAGTTTGATTAGAATTGTATTTATTTATTTAGAGACAAGAAAATATATAAAGGATAGATTTTTAAGAAAATACAATGAAAAGACGATAAAGAAATATGTAATGACTTAATTTAGGCAACTATGTGAATGACAAGTCAGTGATGGTAAGGAATACCAGTGGTCAGCATGTCAATCAAAATACAAATATATAACATTGTAAAGCTTTATTCAACGGCATATAACAGCTTATAATTTATAAAACATTGCTTCTATCATCCGTACTGGGCAGGCATGTCCTCCCAAGCATCAATATGACTAACTCTTACGAGTGGCTTTGTTTGTGTCTTGTAAAGTATTGCATTAAAGCAAACCCCCTGCCACACCTGTTGCATACTAACTTCATTTATTTCTGATGCGTTTTCTGATGCCCTTTAATGTTACTTAGCTGGGTGAAATATTTCCTGCATATGTCACAATGGTATGGCTTCTCCCCTGTGTGGATTCTCTGATGGACTTTCAGCTCCACTTCAAATAAAAAAGGACTCAACTCTTGACTGAACTGTTAACTGCGGTCAGGGAAACTGCAAGCGTAACGGCTTCTCCTTGATGTGTGTTTGCTGATGTGTTTGTATCGACTCAAAATCCTGCCAGAACCACCAGCGAACGCACACGGGTGAAAAGCCGTACCCTTGTTCTCAATGTGGCCAGGCCTTCAGTCAGACCCGCAACTTAAAAAAACACATGATGGCCTTCCATAGCACTGATGGTGCAGGGAAACCTCACCGATGCACCACGTGCGACCGAGGATTGATGAATCTTACAAAGTTAAACGTTCACAAGCTCCTTCATTCCGGACTGAAACCACACTGCTGCTCCGAGTGCGGGAAAAGCTTCCGACTCCAATCACGTCTGAAAGATCACCAACGGGACCACTTTGAGTGGGCCGAAAACAGTCTTGCACTCGCCCTACTGTCCGAGTGGTTATCTTACAGAAACGTACCACTTCTATTGCATATGCAGACAAACCGATCCACCACATGAACCTTATCATCAAATACATGATCACACCAACGATATTTACTATTCAAATGTACTGCGTGTCTGTCATGATGATCATTAAACTCCTCGGACCCCCTCCCTCAGTGGAACCCAGAACGATACGTGACCACCGCTGTCCTTTCAGCACCACGATTCGAAGGGCGCTCAAATTGGTAAAAAATAGAAAGCTCATCAAGCAACACAGTCTCACATTCAATTCGCGCATATATGTACAAAATGTATTTCAGCAGATTTCGTGCGTTTTTGTGCGTTTTCGTCTGGCTTAATTCGTGAGAAAAGACATGAATTTATGTGCTTCTTAATTCGTGCGAAAAGGACACAAATTTAACCAGTAGGCTACACAAGCATTTGCAACAACCATATAGACGCGATAATTTGTATTTCATTTTTGTTATTCTTAATGGCTAATTCAACGTCATGAATATACAGAAATGTTGTCTTTGTTTAACCATGTTTTAAAATGTGTCGTTGTATGCCTATATGTACTGTTTTAGACTTGCTGAACAGAATTTTTGAGAAAAGACGCACATTTACGTGCGACTTAATTCGTGGGAAATATTGTTTTATTCATGCCAATGCTGTTTTCTGTGCTTGATTTCGCTTAATACTTTGGATACTGGTGCACTTGTAATCAGAACGCCTTTTTGTCATGTAGGCAACCATACACGATTTTCTTCATAACCCATTTCATATTTCGTGGAGCCTAAATTACACAATTTCTTCATAATGCATGTATTACATGTTAATGTAAAATAATGAATTATGTTGGCTTACACTTATGGCCTTTCCAAGGCCTTTCCATACCTTAAGGGAACATTTTAGCACTCGCCATATGGTTAGTGAGAAACGCCACATTGCAAACGTAAGGTCCCTTACTAGACGTCCTGCAACGTTTCTAAAATTCGCGGACGGCGTCGGGCCGTGCGCGGGGGAGAGATCTTTCAGGAAGTCATCAAACGAAATCTCTCGGACGTTCGGTTTCCGTTTTATAAAAATAACACATTTTGGTCATTTTTCCGCAGTCTCGGAAATTCCCACCAGAGGGAAAATAAATAATATTGCAAATGCACAAGCACATTGCAAATGCATGTGGCCTTTTCTCCTAAACGGAAAATATTTCGAAGACGTAATGGACAGTTGGCCCCGAACAAGATGGCGTCGAGGCCTCAACCCTTTTTGAGTTATGGCCATTTTTCTGGGATTAAAGGTCAAAAACGCAAAGTAGGGTGCTAATTTGACCGCTTCACGTCAAAGTACATAAGCATACGGTGTCAGGAAAAAAAGAACCAGCCATTTATCTATCGTAATTTAAGAGAAATCGTACATTGACAAATTGGTAATGTTCACAAAAAGGAGTTAAAAAAAAAAAGTTACAGATCCAGTTGCAGTGTGTTCAGACGAACATTTTTTAAGTGGGTCTCGAAGCTCTGCCAGAATTCTGTGATTTTATGTGATTTTATGAAATAACACACACTCATTTAACCCTCTGTAAATAAGTCAGTTCTTAACATAAAGACTTAAAACTCAATATTATATAAGAGCCTACCCCAAGGAGGATATGTGTTCACTTTCAGCTTCCTATGTCAACCGGAGGTACCTTCAAATGGTGCCATAGGGTCAGTTTCGAAGGGTTAAAAAGGTCAGATCTGCCTACCGGGTGGCGCAGTGGTCTAGGGCACTGCATCGCAGTGCTAGCTGCGCCACCAGAGTCTCTGGGTTCGCGCTCAGGCTCTGCCGCAGCCGGCCGCGACCGGGAGGTCCGTGGGGGCGACGCACAATTGGCCTAGCGTCGTCCGGGTTAGGGAGGGTTTGGCCGGTAGGGATATCCTTGTCTCATGGCGCTCCAGCGACTCCTGTGGCGGGCCGGGGGCAGTGCGCGCTAGCCAAGGGGGCCAGGTGCACGGTGTTTCCTCCGACACATTGGTGCGGCTGGCTTCCGGGTTGGAGGCGCGCTGTGTTAAGAAGCAGTGCGGCTTGGTTGGGTTGTGCTTCGGAGGACGCGTGGCTTTCGACCTTCGTCTCTCCTGAGCCCATACGGGAGTTGTAGCGATGAGACAAGATAGTAATTACTAGCGATTGGATACCACGAAGGGGATAAAAGGATGGAGTGAAAAAGTACGGTGCTTAAAGACACACAAAGCCTGCAATGGCATTGCCATTATCTCCAGGCCGTGCCGAGTTCAACGAGATGCCCCGCTTGACTGTAGCTTGCTCGGTCTGAGCGCAGCTACAGTGACAAGAAGATGACCCTTGACCTACATTTCAAGTCTTTTGCTTTTGGGAGACAGAGAGAGAACTGTTAAGGTTTAGAAGCACAATTTGACCTCAGGAACGTTCCTAAGGTCTCTGTGCAAGCCTAACCTTGACCGTGTGGCATTAACCCTTAACAGTTAAAAGAAGGTGTTTACATCAAACAGTTTACAATGACATCTCACCCCATAGGAACACATTGCCTGCACCCCTAAATTCAACCTGAAGCCTGTGTGGGTTATGAATGTCTTATGAACCTGTCTTCAATGACAATCCATCAAGCCACTATGAGGTCTACCTGTGTTGATTCTAAGCTTCCTGGAGCAACCGGAAGTGATAAAATCACCCTGAAAGTGTTTTGCCATAGCCAACCAGCAGTTTGTGATATATAGTGCATTCAACCCTGTGTAAATCAGTCAGTTCTTAACGTATAGACTTAAAACTCAGGATTCTGTAAAAGCATACCCCGATCAGGATATGTATTTACTTATAGCTTCCTGTGCCAACCGGAAGTGCCTTAAAATGGGGTCATAGGTGCTGTTTCGAAGGTTTAAAAAAGTCAGATCTTTCCAAAACTTTAAATGTGTGAATCGGTCAACCCTCATGAACTGTAAATCAGTAATTTCTCTAAACAGATGTCAAAGAAAAGCTCTCTCACACACACACACACACACACACACACACACACACACACACACACACACACACACACACACACACACACAGCAAGGATGGAGTGAAAAAGTATGGTGCTTAAAGACACACAGAGCCTTAAATGCTTTTAGGGGGGATCCAGACTTCCATACCCGCTCTGGGAGCGCTATACTACCGCCCCAAATCAATGGGTGCTGACCTGAGTGATTTATGGAGGTTTTCAAAAAATATTCTATGTTTTTTCTTCTGGAAAATATTTTATGTTTATTCTTCTCGAGTCAATGGCCTGAGTGATTTATGGAGGTTTTCAAAAAATATTCTAAGTCCAAACTTTTCGTGCACCTGGTATTTTTTTGGGGTTACCAGGCGTCATTTTTCAAAACGGTTGAAATTGCTTTTAGGGGGCATCCAGAGTGTCACATGACCGGATGAGGTAACTATTCTTGTTCTTCTTGTAACTTTCCGGTAGGCTAGAAGCTTTCCGGTGTTTTGCTGCTCAACACAGGTCGATGCAGGTATTGCACTTGATTTATCGTTATCGTAACCGTAGGTGCAGCCAAGTGGAAATACGAAAGCTTTCTAGCTATTTCGCACTGACGGTAATTTGAACACAAGAACGTTTCTAGTGAAAAGGTGCTTACACTCAGAGCCATGTATTTACACTCAGCCACCCTAGCCTTATTACGGGTTAACGTTTTGGTAATTTTGGTTGGCCAACAAAATGTAAGACTACAATGACTGCATACGTTTCCCCAAATGTTATACGAAAAAAAAATGTTTTGTTATTGATGGACAATGGCAAGGCTGCCATTGTATTTTCAGTTACATTCTGGTCAATAAAAATGGTTTACACGTTTATTTTTTACGAAATACATGGAACTACAACCGAATAAAACACCATTAACCATCATGCATTGCTTACATTCATTCTATACTGAAAAGTCTGTTCAGAAAAATCGAAAACAGTACATATAGGCATAAAACCACAATGTTTTAATAGGGATTAAAACAAGACAATATATATATATAACCTCTTATGGTTATATGGTTAAAAAAAGACAAAATATCTATATATTCATAACGTAAAATAAATAAATACAGGCGATCGTGTCTATGGTTGTTGCAACCGCTTGTGTGTCGCCTACTGGTTAAATTCGTGTCTTTTCGCACGAATTAAGTAGCACAGAAATTCGTGTATTTTCAAACGAATTGAACCACCCCAAAAATGCACAAAAACGCACGAAATCTGCTGAAATATATTTTGTACATATATGCGCGAATTGAATGTGAGGCTGGGCTGCATCAAGATGTTGCCTACTAGTAGTTCTACGCATCATTTATTATTACAAATAGAAGATCATCACGTCTCGCAATGGTGCTCGTTTAGTAAAGTATGAGTTAATGTCTTGCAAGATCACATAATGATTCATTAGTATTTTACATAGCAGATCAGAATGTAATAATCCAGGCTAGCCTCACATTCAATTCGCGCATATATGTACAAAATATATTTCAGCAGATTTCGTGCGTTTTTGTGCATTTTTGGGGTGGTTCAATTCGTTTGAAAATATATATTTTCAATATTTTCCAGAAGAAAAAACATAGAATATTTTTTGAAAACCTCCATAAATCACTCAGGCCAGCACCCATTGATTTGGGGCGGTAGTATAGCGCTCCCAGAGCGGGTATGGAAGTCTGGATCCCCCCTAAAAGCATTTAAGGCTCTGTGTGTCTTTAAGCACCATACTTTTTCACTCCATCCTTGCTGTGTGTGTGTGTGTGTGTGTGTGTGTGTGTGTGTGTGTGTGTGTGTGTGTGTGTGTGTGTGTGTGTGTGTGTGTGTGTGTGTGTGTGTGTGTGTGTGTGTGTGTGTGAGAGAGCTTTTCTTTGACATCTGTTTAGAGAAATTACTGATTTACAGTTCATGAGGGTTGACCGATTCACACATTTAAAGTTTTGGAAAGATCTGACTTTTTTAAACCTTCGAAACAGCACCTATGACCCCATTTTAAGGCACTTCCGGTTGGCACAGGAAGCTATAAGTAAATACATATCCTGATCGGGGTATGCTTTTACAGAATCCTGAGTTTTAAGTCTATACGTTAAGAACTGACTGATTTACACAGGGTTGAATGCACTATATATCACAAACTGCTGGTTGGCTATGGCAAAACACTTTCAGGGTGATTTTATCACTTCCGGTTGCTCCAGGAAGCTTAGAATCAACACAGGTAGACCTCATAGTGGCTTGATGGATTGTCATTGAAGACAGGTTCATAAGACATTCATAACCCACACAGGCTTCAGGTTGAATTTAGGGGTGCAGGCAATGTGTTCCTATGGGGTGAGATGTCATTGTAAACTGTTTGATGTAAACACCTTCTTTTAACTGTTAAGGGTTAATGCCACACGGTCAAGGTTAGGCTTGCACAGAGACCTTAGGAACGTTCCTGAGGTCAAATTGTGCTTCTAAACCTTAACAGTTCTCTCTTTGTCTCCCAAAAGCAAAAGACTTGAAATGTAGGTCAAGGGTCATCTTCTTGTCACTGTAGCTGCGCTCAGACCGAGCAAGCTACGGTCAAGCGGGGCATCTCGTTGAACTCGGCACGGCCTGGAGATAATGGCAATGCCATTGCAGGCTTTGTGTGTCTTTAAGCACCGTACTTTTTCACTCCATCCTTTTATC
This sequence comes from Salvelinus namaycush, assembly GCF_016432855.1. Taxonomy (NCBI): domain Eukaryota; kingdom Metazoa; phylum Chordata; class Actinopteri; order Salmoniformes; family Salmonidae; genus Salvelinus; species Salvelinus namaycush. Next base: position 16,052 of record NW_024061372.1, on the reverse strand, counting down.
CCCTTTTCTTCGTGGTATCCAATCGCTAGTAATTACTATCTTGTCTCATCGCTACAACTCCCGTATGGGCTCAGGAGAGACGAAGGTCGAAAGCCACGCGTCCTCCGAAGCACAACCCAACCAAGCCGCACTGCTTCTTAACACAGCGCGCCTCCAACCCGGAAGCCAGCCGCACCGATGTGTCGGAGGAAACACCGTGCACCTGGCCCCCTTGGCTAGCGCGCACTGCCCCCGGCCCGCCACAGGAGTCGCTGGAGCGCCATGAGACAAGGATATCCCTACCGGCCAAACCCTCCCTAACCCGGACGACGCTAGGCCAATTGTGCGTCGCCCCCACGGACCTCCCGGTCGCGGCCGGCTGCGGCAGAGCCTGAGCGCGAACCCAGAGACTCTGGTGGCGCAGCTAGCACTGCGATGCAGTGCCCTAGACCACTGCGCCACCCGGTAGGCAGATCTGACCTTTTTAACCCTTCGAAACTGACCCTATGGCACCATTTGAAGGTACCTCCGGTTGACATAGGAAGCTGAAAGTGAACACATATCCTCCTTGGGGTAGGCTCTTTATAATATTGAGTTTTAAGTCTTTATGTTAAGAACTGACTTATTTACAGAGGGTTAAATGAGTGTGTGTTATTTCATAAAATCACATAAAATCACAGAATTCTGGCAGAGCTTCGAGACCCACTTAAAAAATGTTCGTCTGAACACACTGCAACTGGATCTGTAACTTTTTTTTTTTAACTCCTTTTTGTGAACATTACCAATTTGTCAATGTACGATTTCTCTTAAATTACGATAGATAAATGGCTGGTTCTTTTTTTCCTGACACCGTATGCTTATGTACTTTGACGTGAAGCGGTCAAATTAGCACCCTACTTTGCGTTTTTGACCTTTAATCCCAGAAAAATGGCCATAACTCAAAAAGCGTTGAGGCCTCGACGCCATCTTGTTCGGGGCCAACTGTCCATTACGTCTTCGAAATATTTTCCGTTTAGGAGAAAAGGCCACATGCATTTGCAATGTGCTTGTGCATTTGCAATATTATTTATTTTCCCTCTGGTGGGAATTTCCGAGACTGCGGAAAAATGACCAAAATGTGTTATTTTTATAAAACGGAAACCGAACGTCCGAGAGATTTCGTTTGATGACTTCCTGAAAGATCTCTCCACCGCTCACCGCCCGACGCCGTCCGCGAATTTTAGAAACGTTGCAGGACGTCTAGTAAGGGACCTTACGTTTGCAATGTGGCGTTTCTCACTAACCATATGGCGAGTGCTAAAATGTTCCCTTAAGGTATGGAAAGGCCTTGGAAAGGCCATAAGTGTAAGCCAACATAATTCATTATTTTACATTAACATGTAATACATGCATTATGAAGAAATTGTGTAATTTAGGCTCCACGAAATATGAAATGGGTTATGAAGAAAATCGTGTATGGTTGCCTACATGACAAAAAGGCGTTCTGATTACAAGTGCACCAGTATCCAAAGTATTAAGCGAAATCAAGCACAGAAAACAGCATTGGCATTAATAAAACAATATTTCCCACGAATTAAGTCGCACGTAAATGTGCGTCTTTTCTCAAAAATTCTGTTCAGCAAGTCTAAAACAGTACATATAGGCATACAACGACACATTTTAAAACATGGTTAAACAAAGACAACATTTCTGTATATTCATGACGTTGAATTAGCCATTAAGAATAACAAAAATGAAATACAAATTATCGCGTCTATATGGTTGTTGCAAAGGCTTGTGTAGCCTACTGGTTAAATTTGTGTCTTTTCGCACGAATTAAGAAGCACATAAATTCATGTCTTTTCTCACGAATTAAGCCAGACGAAAACGCACAAAAACGCACGAAATCTGCTGAAATACATTTTGTACATATATGCGCGAATTGAATGTGAGACTGTGTTGCAGCCAATAATCATATTGCAGCATAGTATGCCAATAATATGTTACACGAAAAACACCTCAGTCATTTTTTATCTGAAGCTGAATAGTCAAATATTTTCAAAACACAACAGCGTGCACGAAGGCTATGCTTTGATTGTAGAAACAAATATGCCTACAAGAAATGCTAATAGTTTGTTAACAGCACTTGCTTTAATTCGCCCGCAAAACAGTTTTTCAAGAACATCTGAATGCATATTCCCATGAAACTGATTGAGATCAAATGATTGCCATTCAGACGCAGTTTGGACATTTTACCGGTAAAATGTGAATAATTATCATTCACGATTGACAGTGATAATGGCCTACTTTGAAATTAGTATGCCCAACTTGGTGTTTGAGGGTAGGCCTATTAAAAATATAACATTTTTTTGAGACAAGATGTGTGGGCATATAGGCAGACGTTGCAATTGAAGGATGCATTTCATATTGTAACGATATTCAATCTGTCCTTACAAACTTTGAGAAATTATTGTAATTTAAAACTTTTTTTGCGCTCCCTCGCATAAAAATAGCTCAATAGAAGTCGTAACGCTTCATCTGAATGTCATAGGGACAAACCAAAGATATCCCAATCCCATATGCATCGGAGACTCGTCTTTCCCTGGCATTTTACAGCTTGTTTTTAGCATAAAGTATTGCGGACTAAAGCGTCGTAATACATCGTTTTATATAAATCAGGTTCATTTGATTTTTAATAAAATATATTATATCAGTAGCAAGCTTTGAACCCCAGGAAGAGTAGCTGCTGACTTGGCAGCAACTACTAGGGTTCCGGAATAAATAATAAAAACTCCGGTCCTCATTTTTATTTTTTATTTAACTAGGCAAGTCAGTTAATTAAGAACAACTTCTTATTTCAAATGACGGCCTACCCTGGCCAAACCCGGACGACGCTGGGGCCAATTGTGCGCCGCCCTATGGGACTCCCAATCACGGCCGGTTGTGATACAGTCTGGAACCGAACCAAGGTCTGTAGTGACGCCTCTAGCACTGAGATGCAGTGCCAGACCGCTGCGCCACTCGGGAGCCCAAACTCATCTTCAAGCTCTCCCTCTCAAACCGAACAGGACATCAGTAGGCCTAGTTCGCGTGCACAGATATAGATTATTTGGGACAAATTGACTCGACTCCTGAAGTGCCACCGTACACAGCACAGTCTTTGATTAGGCAGCAGACAGGGGCTTCCATCAGCAAGAGCAGGGTAGGCCGGGGTTCAGGATAAGGAACGACAATCAGTTGCAGCGTGTAATGAAGCGTGGCCTAGTTTTATATAGCCTACACCATCACTGCGCCGCAATCACTCGGAAAGGAAGTACATTTTCTTAGAAATATAACTTTGCCTTGTGTTTCTCTGAGCATGCGCCTTGCATAGCCTAGGCCGATAGCAGGGGTATTCAACTCTTACACTACGAGGTCCGGAGCTGGCTGGTTTTCTGTTGTATTTTGATAATTAATTGCACCTCACCAGGTGTCCCAGGTCTAAATCGGTCCCTGAGTAAAGGGGACAATGAAAAATGCAGCGGAACTGGCTTCGAGGTTCAGGTTTGAGGGGCCTATAGCATAGGCTATGCATCATTTTATGGAGACCACACTAGGCGCACTTGATATTGTGCGCCCAGCAGATAATCAGGGGTGAGTGGCATAATCCGGCACACATGAGATACTATAAACCACTCATTCTCAAATGAGCAATATTACATTTAATCGATTACAAATTACATTACCCTCCCCTGGACTAAAAAATATAATACAAATTATAAACCCTCCCCCTGGCTGAAAATGAAAACGCATGACCTTGCCCTATTTTACTCGTGGTAAGTATTGTGCACATGTCGAGCTCTCCTTTACAAAGGTGCACATGGTTCAACTACAATTTAAGGTGGTAATAGGCACGTGCGTCTGGCAAACTGTATCCTAGAGTAGATTCGCTCCAGCGGCCGATATATTCCAGTCAACTCAACAGTTCGGAGGTTTTGATGACACAATTCAGTTGTAGGCTACTGACTAGTTTTAGCAAATAACGCAGAAAATCTACTTCCTCTGACTTGCCATGCGAAACTTTCTCCATGTATCAGACCTCTATATTTCCTTCGCTTCTCACAAAAGACGTGTCTTTCTGTAAACTGAAAGAGGAAAGTCCCCTGGTTGCGGAGCCCAACCCAAAGTAGCTAAATAATAATAATATTAATAATACGCAATGAAAGCACTTGTGCTGATTATAGACACTTAATAGCGCATTTTTACGTTTCAAAAATTGCGACCCTCGCCCTTTGCCTCACAATGGTTTGATCCAAGATCAGCATGCAGCTGTAGTGCTTCTAAGTCCCTGTGATAAGGTTAGCGTTAAACTGAACAGAACTACACTCTCTTCTACCATTGTCTTAAATGTCTTTAAATGGTCTCGTTGCAAAAGCTAAATTGTCGCTGGGGGACTTTGAAGCACCTGTGTGCCGATCTTGGAGTAAACTGACGATAGCAAAGATTATAATAAACACCACAGAAACGGAATTGGTGCTCGCTAGCTCTGCAAATGCAGCTAGTGTGGGAAGACAGCAAATATAAAATGACAACATAAACTATATTAAAATTACAAAAGGTTGCAGCTTACGTTGTGTAAATGGTGAACTCATACAGCTGTCAACCCTTGTCACTGCAATCCGTTCACATTTGCTAGCAGACTAGCTACCTTCCTTGTAGATCGAAGCCCATTATAGAATGATAGAAGCTAATAGATGATAGAAGCCCATCTCCTACTGTAAATAACCTACACACTATGTGTGTAGCCAGCCAGCCAGGTAGAAAAATGACAGAAAAAAGACGGACATCAGAGCATTTTTCAGTACAACAAAACGCAAGGTAAGAACCCTAGTAGCCTAATATCTCAAAGACTAGTTGATAGAATTTTCATAAGAAGTGAAATCCTAATGGAAATGTTTCACAATGATGTCATTAGCCAGAGCAGGCAACAGATGGCACACAGACAGCAGAGCTGGGGACAGATATGCAGGGACAGACTGGCAGAGACAGTCTCAGTGAAGTTTGTAGAGTCTTTGGCAACATAATGAAAGGTTCTCTCTTTTTTAGACCTGTAAAATAGGGACATAATTGGAAAATGCCATGGATACCCCCACTCAACTTAAACTGGTGACTGAACTAAGATGTGTTTAAGGCAATGGTATTGCTGTTGTGATTAATTGTGTAGTTTTGGGTACCGGTAGTTAGGAGTATGGCAAACACCTTATTTCTTTTCTAGGAGACAGACAGTGAGGGTGGTGAAAGTGAAAGAGCCAGGGAGAGAGACTTCAGAGGACAGTGTCACAGCCATAGCAAGACCAGGTGTCACCCTTGTTGCCAGCAGCACCAGTATGGGGAACAGTGGCACAGCATTGTCCAGTTACCTCAGTGATGGCACAAAACCATATCAATTTATAGAACCGCAAACTCTTGCCAACAGAGTGTTGATGTTTCAAGAGAAATGGTTTTGCGATTTCCCCTGGCTACATTATAATCCATCAGTAAAATGAGTGTTGTGTTTTCACTGTAGCCAAGTGTTTTCAAGCCAGCCATCTTTTGGCCAAAGAGAGGATGCTGCCTTCATTAGTGCAGGATTTAGGAACTGGAGAAAAGCCATTGAAAAATTCACAGCACATCAAAACTGCCAAACCCACCGCCACTTTGTAACTGTATCAGCACACCAGCTAAATCCAATCAGTGTCCAGTTATCCAGCGCGTGGGGTAAACAGCAGGACGACGCAAGGCATTGCTTGATGAAAATTGTTTGTTCGGTGTGTCGTAGAAATATTTGCTCAATAATATTTCTCAGATACCGGAACTTGTGAATTCAAATAGACTTTATTACAAAGTGACAAGCCAAGTTGGTCCATGGATCAACTGTCTTCCCAGCTTCGGCACACACTTTTTATACAGTTCTCATCCTTACGTCACACACATTATCTCCTCTTTATGTTAATGAATCATCACCTCTGGTACTGGCCACCATTATCTTTTTGACTTGCACTCATTTTAGCTTAGTTTCCTCATTCTTATTGGCACAGACATTAGGGCATAGATTCTATTGGTGGCGTAACCATAGCAATGACAGAAATAAACAGACATGCACACTCCTAATGCAGGTGCATGTCTAATGGTGCTTAAGTAATACAAACCCATGCTCTTCATGCACGTACATGTCTTATGGTGCTTGTAAATGATTAACTAATGTGTATGTACAATGGCCTTCACAAGACCAGGCATGACCCAGAATCGTTAGGCCAGTGTTGATCCAGCTTTGCACATTCACATGGATTCTGCTTACCCTAAGATGCATAACATGTACTGGAATATCCCCAATAGGTGCGGCATGTAGTTAGAAAGGGACAAGTCTTTAGATGCCACACGGATGACAGTGGGAATTTATACCAGCTTTTGAAACTTAGGGCAGAAGAGGATGATCCCATTTTACTGAAGTGGTTAACAAAGCATACCACAATGTACACAGGCCCCAAAGCACAGAATGAAATTCTGAACATCATGGCCAATACAGTCATTCGAGGCATTGCAGCTGAGGTTAGGTCTCTTCCGATTGTACAATTTTCAGTAATTGTTGATGGTACTGAAGATGTTTCTGGTGCTGAACAGGAGAGTGTCTGACTGCATTTTGTTGACCATGACCTTGTCCCTCACGAGGAGTTTATTGGGCTATACAGGGTGTCGGTGACAACAGGCGAGGGCATTGCGAAGGTGGCAAATTATGTGTTGTTGAAGCTCAATTTGCCCATGTCTCTCTTACGTGGGCAGAGTCACGATAGTGCCTCAAACATGGCAGGAAATACACAGGTGCACAGGCAATTGTGAGGAGGCAGCAGCCATTAGCCCTCTATGTGCATTGTGGAGCACACAGTAAATCTGATTACACAGGCTGTCTGCTCAGCCTCCCCACTGATCCGGGATTCCCTTTCTTGGTTCCATCAGTTAGGTGTCCTCTATGGCCAGTCAGGAAAGTTTAAGAGCATGTTGGAATCAATTGCCACGTCCAAAGATACACATCTGACCACCATGAAACCCCTATGTCCAACAAGGTGGACTGTGCGGAATACTGCTATTAGAGCTGTGCTAGGGCAGTATGAGCGGGTACTAAGCAGCCTAGAGGAGATGGCAAAAACTGCATCCAAGACAGCTTCAACTGCCAGTGGCTTATTTGAGCACTTCAGAAAAGGCAAGAGTGTGTTGGGCCTCACTTGCCTCTGCTGTTCTTGGAGAACTTGAATGCCTAAACATTTTACTGCAGAAAAAAACTTGGATTGTCTCTGGTGTGCAGGCTGCAGTCGAGTGTGTGCGGTCATCTCTTAGGGGCAAGAGAAATGACGAAAGCTACCTTGCACTGTATGAGAAAGCAACATCATTGATTGAATCCATTGAGACACACTCAAGATGATTTGCTGGCAAAGTGTGGATCACTATAGGGCAGAATCTTTTTAAGTGTTGGATGGTGTGGAGCTTCAGTTTGGCGACTGTTTTGACCAGGACAGTCTAAACGTCCTGCACAAGTTGGAAAGAGCGCTTCTCACGGGGGAGTTGGATGAGTCTCTAGATCAGTACCCTGAGCTGAACATAGTGTCACGACCCGGTGCGAGAAACAGTCACTAATAATCATCAGAACCCAGAAGATGAGGCAGACACAGCAGTACTAGAGATGGTGGTTTAATTAAAGAACAAAATCTTCAGGCAAAGAAACTAAATCCACAATGTCCAAAAATAAAGCCAAGAGGCACAAAGTGGAAATCCTCCAAAATACAAAGAAACTCCACCAAAGTGGTAAAAAACAGCAGGGAAAAACAAACCTCAAAAGACTACTCAAATAATACACAAGAACTAAACCAGAGAACCTCTGGAAAATCCAACAAGAGAAATATCTATATAAAACAAGGCTTGGGCTGGGCTGGGTGCTAACTTACAAACACTGAGCAAGGAACTGAGGAACACACAGGGTTTAAATACTAACAAGGGAATGACCTACAGGTGCAAACAATAATTAGAGCAAGAAAAACAAAAGGTACAAAAAAGGTGCAATGGGACATCTAGTGACCAAAACCCGAACAGTCATGGCCAAAACCTGACAGAATCCCCCTCCTAGGAACGGCTCCTGACGTTCCTACCAGCCTTCTCAGGGTGGAGGGTCCTGAACTGACGAATGAGGTCAGGGTCCAGTATGTCCTTGGCAGGAACCCAGGAGCGCTCCTCGGGACCGTAGCCTTCCCAGTCCACCAGATACTGCCAGGACCGCTGCACCCGGCGGGAATCCAGTATCCGGTGGACGGTATAAGCCGACTGGCCACCGATGACACGGGGCGGAGGGGGAGGTCTGCCTGCCGGGATAAGGGGAGAAAAAACAACAGGTTTTAATAAAGAAATGTGAAATGTTGGATTGATCTTAAGGGATCTGGGTAAGTGCAGGCGAAAAGTAACGGGATTGACTCTCCTGGCAATCTTAAAGGGACCGATGAACCTCTGGGACAGCTTGCGAGACTCCACCCGTAGTGGTAAGTTCTTAGTTGAGAGCCATACTCTCTGGCCGGGGTACAGGGTAGGACCGGGACGGCGACGTCTGTTGGCTTGTCGTTGGTACTGCTGAGAGGAACGCAGAAGATTAAGACGTGCCTTCTTCCACGTAAGCCGACAGCGTCTGATGAACCTCGAGGCTGAAGGCACTCTGACTTCTGCCTCCTGGTCCGGGAACAATAGAGGCGCATAGCCAAACTGACACTCATTGCGGGGATATACCAGTGGAGGAGGAGCACAAGGTGTTGTGCGCGTACTCGGCCCAAACAATGAAGGATGACCATGTGGACGGGTTGTTGGAAACCATGCATCTGAGGGTGGTTTCCAGCTCCTGATTCATCCTCTCAGTTTGGCCATTGGACTCCGGATGGTACCCTGAAGATAAACTGGCCGTGGCCCCTATGAGTTGGCAGAAGGCCTTCCAAAACCTTGAGGCGAACTGGGGGACCTCTGTCGGAAACCATATCTTGCGGAATCCCAAAGACTCGGAACACATGGTTAATCACCAACTCAGCTGTTTCCTTGGCAGAAGGTAATTTGGTCAAGGGAACAAACCTGGCCGCCTTAGAAAACCTGTCGATGATGACTAGGATCGTAGTATTACCATGGGACGGAGGAAGGCCAGTAATAAAGTCCAACGAGATATGGGACCAGGGTCGGTGGGGAATAGATAGAGGGTGAAGGAGTCCTTGAGGGCGGAGGTGAGAAGATTTGCCCTGGCAGCACACGGAACAGGCCTTGATGAAAGTGGCAACGTCTTCTTTTATGGTGGGCCACCAGAACTTACGCTGGATGAACTCCAAGGTGCGACCTACGCCCGGGTGACAGGTGAGGCGAGAGGAGTGCCCCCACAGAAGGACTTGGGACCTTGCTGCCTTGAGAACAAACAACCGATTAGCAGGACCTCCTCCAGGGCCCGGTTCGATGGCTTGAGCTTGTTTCACGGTATCCTCCACTTGCCACGAGATCGGAGCCACGATCTTAGCGGCCGGAAGGACAGTCATGTCAGTATCTTCTCGAATGGCAGGAGAGTAGATTCGTGACAAGGCGTCCGGTTTGAGATTCTTCGACCCGGGTCTATAGGTGAGGATAAACTGAAATCGGCTGAAGAAAAGAGACCATCGAGCTTGTCTGGCGTTCAACCGCTTCGCCTGCTGGATATACTCCAGATTTTTGTGGTCCGTAAGCACTTGAAACGGTTGAGAAGCCCCCTCGAGCCAGTGTCTCCATTTCTTCAATGCCATCTTAACCGCTAGGAGTTCACGATCCCCCACATCGTAATTCCTCTCGGCCGGGGGTAAGCCGGTGAGAGAAGAAGGCGCAAGGATGAAGCTTCTTGTCTTCACCCCTCTGAGACAGGACAGCTCCAACCCCAACCTCTGATGCGTCTACCTCCACCACAAAAGGTTCATCCGCCGTTGGTAGTGTCAGGATGGGAGCAGAGAGGATGCGCTGCTTGAGTCCTTGGAAGGCCGTCTCAGCTTCTCTTCCCCACAGAAACCTTGTGTTGCCACCCTTGGTTACAGCTGAGAGAGGGGCTGCCACCGAGCTGAAGTTCTTGATGAACTTGCGGTAAAAGTTGGTGAAGCCCAGGAAACGCTGAACTTCCTTAACGGACTTGGGGGTGGGCCAATCCGCTACCGCCTCTACCTTCTGGGGTCCATCTGGACTCGTCCGGGTTCCACTATAAATCCCAGGAATTGTACTCGAGAGGAATGGAATTCACACTTTTCCGGCTTAACGTACAAATGGCTGTCTAGGAGGCGTTTGAGCACTTGTCTGACATGCTTAGTGTGTTCTTGAAGGGAGCTCGAAAAGATGAGGATGTCATCCAAGTAAACAAACACAAAGATGTTAAGCATATCCCTAAGCACATCGTTTATGAGCGCTTGGAACACAGCCGGAGCGTTGGTCAGGCCGAAGGGCATCACCGAGTATTCGTAGTGACCAGTAGGCGTGTTGAAAGCGGTCTTCCACTCGTCCCCGGGTTTGATCCGCACAAGATGGTATGCGTTCCGCAGGTCAAGCTTAGTGAAGACAACTGCTTCCTGGAGCAGCTCAAAGGCTGTGGCCATAAGGGGTAGCGGGTAGCGGTTACGGACGGTTATGGCATTGAAGTCCCCGGTAGTCGATGCAAGGTCGTAATCCACCGTCTTTCTTGGCCACAAAGAAAAACCCTGCTCCCGCCGGCGAGGTAGATGGACGCATGAGGCCTGCTGCCAGAGCGTCCTTGATGTAGGTATCCATAGCAGCTCGTTCGGGAGGAGAAAGGGAAAAGATCCGACCCCTGGGAGGGCAGGTCCCCGGCAACAGGTCGATGGTGCAATCGTAAGGTCTATGGGGTGGTAGTTTGGTGGCCCTCTGTTTGCTAAATACCAGTTTGAGGTCATGGTAACACTCGGGAACTCGGGACAAGTCGATGGATTCTAGAGACTCGGAAGGAGAACTCTGGGAACTCGGGAAGATACAAGTGGCTTGGCACGTAGGACCCCACTGCTTGATAGTGCCCACAGACCAGTCGATGTGAGGGTTATGGCTGTGAAGCCAGGGATAACCAAGGACGAGAGGGAACTCGGAACAGGAGATCAGATGAAAGTTCATCACTTCCTGGTGTTGGGAAACTGAAAGTCGCAAGGGGTAGTGGCACGAGTGACAAGTCCAGAATCCCAAAGGGCTTCTATCCAACGTAGTAACCCTTATGGGGTCACTTAGAGGTTCAGAAGGAACGCCATTCTCCTTCGCCCAGATCCCATCCCATGAAGTTACCTGCGGCTCCAGAGTCTACCAAGGCTTGAAGAGAAAACTCGTGGTCGTCCCAGGAAAGGGTAACTGGAATGAGCAGGCGGGAGTTGGATGGATGGGAGGAGGTTATGTTTCCCGTTACAGTCCTCCCAGGCCTGCACGGGAGAGTGCGTTTCCCTGGAGCCCGGGACACGTGGAGCGGAAATGGCCCGGTTTGCCGCAATATAGACAGCATCGCTCCCTCATCCGGCGGTCTCTCTTCAGCCTGGGAGATGCGTCCAACCGGCATGGGTTCTGGTGGAGCCAGCGAGGATAAAGGTGGAGACTCGGAGCTGGAACAGATAGGAGCTAGGGTGAGCGGTCTATGGTTTTGTTCTCTCTCTCTCAGACGCTGGTCTATGCGTGAAGCCAACTTGATAAGGGACTCGAGGTTGTCCGGTGGTTCCCGAGTGGCCAGTTCATCTTGGATGGTGTCAGAAAGACCCTTCAAAAAACACTGTGAGCGCCTCGTCGTTCCAGCCACTTGCTGCTGCCACAGTGCGGAACTGGATGGCATAGTCCGTCACGCTGCGCGACCTTGGCGGAGAGTCAGGAGCTGTTTGGCTGAGTCAGGGCCGTTGGTAGGACCTTGAAACACTCGCTTGAATTCTTCAGCAAAGGTAGAGTAGCTGGCACAGCAGGGACTTTGGGCATCCACACAGCAGTAGCCAGGCTAGGGCTTTTTCCGACAGCAGGGTGATGATATATGCTACTTGGACCGGTCGGTGGGAAACGACGATTGGTTGCAGCTCAAAGGAGAGAGAACATTGGGTGAAAAACCCCTTACAAACACTCGGATCCCCTGAGAACCGTTGGGGAGGCGGCAGACGAGGTTCAGCCAGGGGATTAACTGCCAGGGGCACTTGAATCGGATGAACTGGAGCAGAAGCGGTTGCCGGGGAAAGTCGATCCGAAATCTGCTTTATGGAGTCAGCATCTCTGACAGAAGTTGAGAATGTCTAGCCATTAAGGCCTCTTGCTGAACCAGAGCAGCTTCGTGGCGTTGGACAGTCCCCTCGTGGTGGGACAGCATGGAAAAAAGATCCTGGGTACTGGCTGCCTCTGGGTTCATTATAATGGCTCAGTGTTTCTGTCAGACCCGGTGCGAGAAACAGTCACTAATAATCGTCAGAACCCAGAAGATGAGGCAGACACAGCAGTACTAGAGATGGTGGTTTAATTAAAGAACAAAATCTTCAGGCAAAGAAACTAAATCCACAATGTCCAAAAATAAAGCCAAGAGGCACAAAGTGGAAATCCTCCAAAATACAAAAGAAACTCCACAAAGTGGTAAAAAACAGCAGGGAAAAACAAACCTCAAAAGACTACTCAAATAATACACAAGAACTAAACCAGAGAACCTCTGGAAAATCCAACAAGAGAAATATCTATATAAAACAAGGCTTGGGCTGGGGCTGGGTGCTAACTTACAAACACTGAGCAAGGAACTGAGGAACACACAGGGTTTAAATACTAACAAGGGAATGACCTACAGGTGCAAACAATAATTAGAGCAAGAAAAACAAAAGGTACAAAAAAGGTGCAATGGGGACATCTAGTGACCAAAACCCGAACAGTCATGGCCAAAACCTGACACATAGATTCTCTTTCAGTGCAGTTGCCTCTATTTCACAACAAATACCCCTGTAGCAGCAGTGGAGAGGCAGCAGAGGTCCTCAGGAGGCTTCCAGTGGAGGTGCAGGGGTTGTTTGACCAAGTTGAGGTGCTGATCAGAATTTTGTTTGTGGTGCCAGTGTCTTCATGTGAGGCTGAGAGGAGTTTCAGTGCACTCCGCAGGTTAAAGACTTGGCTACAGGCTAGCATGAGCCAAAAGAGACGGAACAGCGTACTTGTCTATAATGTACATAAAGACAGGCTGGACAGTCTGGAGGGAATATATCTGCCAGCAATTTGTTGGATCCATTGAAACCCGCAAACATGTTTGGTTCTTATGTTCAGTACTATGTATATATAAAGTTACTGGAAACCTTGTGGTGCTGAATATGTTCTTTACACTTTTCTTTTTCACTGACCCCTTGCAATTACACCAGGGACCCCTAGGGGTCCACTGACCCCTGTTTGAGAACCCCTGATGTATAGTATGATATTTGTTATTTTGTTTAGTAGTTTTCAGTTTTTAGTACATGACAGTACACTTACTAATTATTTATTTTGTTATTTTATTTAAAATTGCATACTTTGTGTGACATACTTGTCCATAGCTGTTGTTTGAAGAGTTGAGACACTGACTGAACAATAAATAAGTATTTTTGAAGGATATTTTGGTTGATTTATTTGGGTTATTCATTGAAGTAGCTCTTTCACTTTTAGAACTACTTATTTTGAGCTTTTTGTTTATGTAAAGCTATTGTAGTAGACATATTTAATGACTATATAAATATCAGAAAAAGTAAAATAAAAAGGCCAACTTTGTGATGGTTCTCAATGGAGATTATTTTAGATGAGATCACAACATGTTCATTGTATTTACAAAAACTGCACCCATACAGTGTATAGTACCATTGCCACCTACTGGCCTTTCTTCGTATTGCTGGTTGTAAGTACAAATACCTGCTGGACTGATAAGGAACACTGCTATAACTATTATCCAGTAGTAGTATTATAATAATTTAAACATTTGAACAAGTTGGGACAACCCTTCAGTTAACTGCGGTACCTATCAATTATCCAGTTGTAGTAATTATGGTTCCTCAATATACATTTAACATATTACAACGTAGGCTATGTGTTACAGCACTACTTTTGGTGTGTCCCTCAGGAATTGCTCTTGAGAAAATGTCATGCAATTGTCCCCTCCAAAGTTGATATCAGATTTTCACCCCTGATCTAAACGTGAATCCATTCTCAAATGCGGTACGGTTCTGGAAACAGAAATCCCTTCACTTTCATGTCACATCAAAATCATTTCACAAACGCAACAATTACTGTAGGCTACGCTGTTTTAACCGGTTTTAACAGTTGCAGCTAACAGTAGGCTATTTTACAATAACAACACATTTGTGGCGTCTTTCTTCCGTTTATACACGTGTTCAGAGATGCAGAGGAAGAGACAGGCCCAACTCTGCGCAAAATCTGTCTCCCTCCAACCGGTGACTTTTTTGTTGTTGTTGCGCCCAACAAGCAAGGAGTTTTGTATGGAGGTCAATGAGTGCTGAATTTGGTCAACAAAACAATGTATGGCTTATTTGCTACATGAGTTTTATTGGATCGAATAGAAGTTTCTTAATGCTTAAATTGTTATGAGTGTTCTGATATAAGTAGGACATGTGACATCCGGACAACTTTGAGAAAAATACTTTATAGGCCGATCAGAGTTGTCTTGAAATGGCTATGCATTTTCATACGTTTCATATGGCATGTAGTAATTTGTGGATGTCCATCATCCATTTCATGTGATATGTTACAAATTATACTGAACAAAAATATAAACACAACATGCAACAATTTCTAAGGTTTACTGAGTTACAGTTCATATAAGGAAATCAATTCATTAGGCCCTAATCTATGGATTTCACATGACTGGGAGTAGAGAAATGCATATGTTCATCGCAGATACCTTAATAGTAGTGGTGTGGATCAGAAAACCAGTCAGTATCTGGTGTGACCACCATTTTCCTCATGCAGCATGACATCTTTTTTACATAAAGCTGATCAGGCTGTTGATTGTGGCCTGTGGAATATTGTCCCACTCCTCTTCAATGGCTGTGCAACGTTTCTGGATATTGGCGGGAACTGGAACACGCTGTCGTACACGTCGATCCAGATCATCCCTAACATGCTCAATGGGTGACATGTCTGGTGAGTATGTAGGCCATGGAAGAACTGGGACATTTTCATCTTCCAGGAATTGTGTACAGATCCTTGCGACATGGGGCTGTGTATTAATTATCATGCTAAAACATGAGGTGATAGCGACAGATGAATGGCACGACAATGGGCCTCAGCATCTCATCATGGTATCTCTGCATTCAAATTGCCATCGACAAAATTAAATTGTGATCGTTGTCTATAGCTTATGCCTGCCCATACCATAACCCCACCCCCATCATTGGGAACTCTGTTCTCAATGTTGACATCAGCAAACCGCTCGCCCTCACGATGCCATACACATGGTCTGCAGTTGTGAGGCTGGTTGGACGTACTGCCAAATTCTCTAAAATCACATTGGAGGCAGCTTATGGTAGAGAAATTAACACAATTTTCTGGCAACAGCTCTTGTGGACATTCCTGCTGTCAGCATGCCATTTCCATGCTCCCTCAAAACTTGCACATTTTAGTATGGACTTTTATTGTCCCCAGCACAAGGTGCACCTGTGTAATGATCATCCTGTTTAATCAGATTCTTGATATGCCACACCTGTCAGGTGGATGGATTATCTTGGCAAAGGAGAAATGCTCACTAATAGGGATGTAAACAAATATGTGCACACCATTTTAGAAAAATAAGCTGTATGGAACCTTTCTGGGATCTTTTATTTCAGCTCAAGAAACATGGGACCAACTCTTTACATGTGTTTATATTTTTGTTCAGTGTACAATAAGTATGATATATTCCTAATTGCACTTTGTTGTGGCTAATGTTATCTTGCGTTAGCTGGGTTAAGTTTAGGGTTCAATTTAGGAGTTAGGGTTAGGGGAAGGGTTAGCTAACATGCTAAGTAGTTGCAATGTTGCTAAAATTGTCTGTGATGTGATTCGAACATTCACGTTATACACCCACCCATACTCCCAGA